>NC_041381.1:151456621-151486389 GCF_002162155.2 Triticum dicoccoides
GGTAGGAGCCCTAAGTCGCGATGCTTAGGCACCCCCCCTTTAACGCTCAAGCTGGGTTAGATGTCGAAACTCTACGTCCTCGGGTCCCGGCTCTCGGGCTGGTCTCAGCCGTCGCTAGTGTGCCGGGGCGCGATGTCGTGGGAAGACCAGAGGGTGAGGGCCGGAGAGCCGGTAGGAGCCTTGAGTCGCGATGCTCAGGCACCCCCCTTTAACGCGCAAGCTTGCAACATCCAGGAAGAAAGAAGGTACCATGGACCGGCACCAAATAACAAGCATGACGGGTCGAAACACGACTCTAAGATAAATGCAAGAGGGGTACATGCCACTGGGTCTGACCCGAGCGGCTTGGGGATAATGCAGCCCGAGGGGCGCCCCCAGCAGAGTGAGCTAAGAACATGAAATAAAAGAGATATATGCCACAGGGACAGACCCACGCGGCCTGGGAATAATGCAGCCCTGGGGGTGCTCCCAGCTGGAAATGAAACTAGAAAGATGTCACTTGATGACGCTGAAGACGAAGGGGTGTTGATGCAGCAGACTCGGTGGGCTGCGGGAGAAGATCCTCACGAGCCCCCAGGCCCTGGGGCCTCGGGAGGCTCCGGAGGCGCTGGTGGATCCTCGCGGACCGTCTCCATCTCCACCAGGGCTGCGAAACGCCTGACCTCTTGGGCCTCCAGGGTGGCCCTCATGACGCGCCGGTACGCAGCAGCCGCGTTCGACGAGCCGTAAGGCATGCGAATGTAGCTGTGGGGCGGGCCCTTGCAGTGTCCCACTCGCGAAGGCCAGAGGCGCTCCTAAGACGCGGCCTGGTTGAGCCCTGGTATGTCGTTGCAGACGCGCAGCCCACCATCCTCGCCTGGATGGGGGGCCACAGCAGGTAAGCAGCGGCTGCCTCTCATGACCCTTGACTCCTGTAGCTCCTGAATGGCCTTGCTGACAAACTCCTGAGGGTTTGGCCCTCCTTGCCTTGCTCCTTCTTGATGGAAAAGTGCTTCGAAGCACGCCTCCACGTGGTGCCCCAGCGCCTCCCTCGTGATCTTGGCGAGGTCGACGGCCCTCCAGGGGAGAGCCCCCGAGCCCTGCCTGAGGAGGGCGCCGGGCGCGCTTCCCTATGCGATGGCAGGAGGTTCCCCCTGAGCAGGCGCGGGCCCAGAGGCACCTGCCTCCTGAGGGGCCGGGCCGGTCGATGTCTTCTTCTTCTTGGGGGCGGCCTCGGGAAGCCTCCTGCTTCCGCGATCCGGGTCTTCTAGTGATGCGGCCTGAAAGGCTCTCTCCAGGGAGCAAATTGCGTCTCTCTCTTTGCAGGGTACCGTGATGACCCCGCCACTTCCTGGCATCTTGAGGACGTTGTAGCCGTGGTGGGTTACGACCATGAACTTGGCCAGCGCTGGGTATCCGAGGATGGCGTTGTACGGCAGGAGAATGTGGGCGACGTCGAAGTCGATGAGCTCAGTGCGGTAGTTGTCGCGTGCCCCGAAGGTGACAGGGAGGCAGACCTGCCCAATCGGGACCGTGGAGCCGTCGGTGACTCCGGAGAAAGGCTTGGTGGGCTGAAGCTGACTGTAGGGTACTTGAAGATTGTTGAATGTTTCCACGGACAGGACATTGAGCCCTGCCCCGCCATCGATGAGGGTCTTGGTGACTAGCACGTTGCTGATGATTGGGGAACAAAGCATCGGGAGGACTCCGGCTATGGCCGCGCAGTTGAGCTGATCCGCTGAGCTGAACGTGATGGCACACGCCGACCACCTGAGAGGGCGCGTGGCCTCGAGCTTGGGGAGGACTGCATTCACTTCGTGGGCGAACTGCTTGAAGATGCGCTGATAGGCTGGGGCTTGAGCTCCGCCTAGGATGCAGGCGATCGCACGTGGTTCCTGGAAGCCCCCAGCCCCTTCATCCTGATGATGGTCCTCATTTCTCCTTGGCTGCGCCGGTAGTGGAGGGAGGCCTGCGTTACCTTGCGGGCAATCCTTGCGAGGCTGATCCCTCCAGCCTCCCTCGCGAGGCGGGTCCTGCCAGCGATCCTTGCGAGGTTGGTCGCGCCACCCTTGACGTGGGCCGCGATCTTCCCAGCGTCCTGCGTTCCTTCCTCCTCCTCGTCCGTAGTCCCGGTCATTGCGGTCGGGACGCCGGCCAGTCCGTCCTTCACGCACTGCCCTGAGCTCTTAGCATTCATTGGTGTTGTGGGTGTGGAGGTCGTGGTACACGTAGTACCGACTGCCCTTGGAGGATTCGGGCTGATCTCTGCCCCGCTTGGTGTCTGGTTCTGCCGCGAGCACGGCAGCCCCCTTGCGCTTCACGTCCTTGGCCTTGGGTTTCTTCTCTTCAGGGTCTGCGACAAGCAATTCGAGGAGGGAGAGACGCCCTTCCTCAGCCCTGGCGCACTTGGTCGCCAGGTTGAACAACTCCAAGGAAGTGCACAGATCTTCATGCATTGCAAGCTCCTCCTTCATTTTGACGTCACGCACGCCGTCAGAGAAGGCTGAGAGGATGGCCTCCTCGGTCACCTTGGGAATCTTGAGGCGCGCGTTGTTGAAGCACTGGATGTACTTCTGCAGGGTTTCCCCCAGTTGTTGCTTGATGCGGCGCATGTCGCTCATGGCGGGTGGCCGGTCGCGAGTACCCCGGAAGTTGGCGATGAAGCGGGTGCGCATCTCGTCCCAGGAGGAGATCGTGCCTGGGGCCAGGTTCAGAAGCCAGGTGCGGGACCCATCCTTGAGAGCCATGGGAAACCAGTTTGCCATGACCTTCTCGTCTCCGCTGGCAGCCTCGATGCCCAGCTTGTAGAGCTGGAGGAACTCTGCAGGGTCTGCCGTGCCGTCGTAGCGAGGAGGCAGGTCTGGCTTGAACTTGCCGGGCCACACGACGGTGCGTAGCTCGGTGGTGAAGGCGCGGCAGCCCGCTATGGCCACAGGAGGCCTTGGAGGACGAAGGGCTCGGTCCTGCGGGTCCCCGTGCGCCGCAGCTAGGTGCAGCGTGGGGTCTTGACGTGCTGGAGCAGGAGCGTGGTCGGGACGAGCCAGAGCAGGGAGCGCTCGGGAAACTTCTCGAGGGCGAGGGACCTCTTGGCAGCTCTGCTCCTGCCGCGCTGGTTCCTGACGGGGCGGGTTCCGCCCAGGGGCCGCGCGCCTTGGAGCCAGGGCACCTTCTTGAGGGGAGGCGGCTGAGGCGCCCCAGGAGCTTCATTGCCCGCGCATGGCGGGGCGCGGTGCAGCGAGAAAGATGGCGCGGGGGAGCCCCCAGCGGCGCGGACGAGTTCGGCGACTCGGTCGAGCCACTCTTCGTAGACGTCATCGACTAGGCGGTAGCACAGGAGCTCGTTTGCCGCGATGAGCGCAGCTCGGGCCTCCATGGCCGCGCAGGGTGCGCGGGATGAAGAACTAGCGGGGGTGAGCGAAGGCGTAGCGGTGCGGCCGTCTCGCCTCATGGATGGGTGCTGGGACGATACTTGCTGCTTGTTCCCCGCCGGGCCGGTGGCGGCGTTGACGGCAGGCGACGGGGAACGACGAGGGCGCCCGCCGACGGGAGCCATCTGGGCGACGCGGGAAGCGAGGGGCGGCTCGGCGCTCGGCGCGATCCCGGCGTGCGTCAGACATGGCCGCGACGGTCGGAGAAGAACAGGGCGATGGAAGACGAATTCCAGAGCACCCCTACCTGGCGCGCCAAATGTCGGATTTCAGGTTCCGGCAGACCCTTGAGGTTCAAACACTGGGGTGCGCGCAGAGGTTTCGCCTTCTACCTACTTGTTCCTCGCTGAATCGCTAGGATCTAACTACGAGAAGAACAACACAAGAGACGCAGGGTTTATACTGGTTGAGGCCACCATTATGGTGTAATACCCCACTCTAGTGTGTGGCGTGGTGGATTGCCTCTTGGGCTGATGATGAACAATACAAGGCAGAACGGCCTCGCGAGGGTCTGTTCTTGTGGTGCTGTTGTCCCTTTGGAGGGGTTGATTCTAGCTACCTATCTTATCTTCAGCTTCCTATCCAGCTCTCCCTACCCTGTGGGTGGCTAGTCCTATTTATAGGCGAAGGCCCTGGGCCTCTTCCCAAATATTGAGCGGGAAGGGCACCAACAATTGGCCAATTTGAAGGGGAACATCTAGTACACTTATCCTGACTAAAGTTGGTCCTCGCCTGCCAAAGGCTCTGGTGGTGACGCCGACTTGGGCTCCACGGTGACCTCCATCCTGCCGTTGGACTGGTCTTGGTCTCGTTGCATCGAAATGGATTCCTTTGCTTGATGCTCTCGCCTGCACTTGCTCCCCTTGCACCAAAGAGGAAAGAAGTACACTGCGCGGGCTGGCGCCCGACTGGCGCCCTTGGTCGTCATGGCTTGCGTCATGGGCACCTCACGAGGTACCCCGCCTTGAACTCTCCGCCTCCTCGTGAGCCAGCCTGACGAGGCCGTGCCTGAGGAAGCTCCTTGTCGTCCGCCCCGCGAGGCTTGGCCCCTCGCGAGGGTCTTGAGCTTGTGCTGATGAAGATGGGCTGTGCTGGGCCCCCTTTGAGCCACGCCGCAGGCCGCAGGCAGGCAAGTCTGGGGACCCCCGTTCCTAGAATGCCGACAGTTTCCTCTTTGGTGCAAAGGAGGCAAGCGGAGGCGTGGAGTACCCAGGCACCAGTAAATGGTTTCCATATTGGTGCAACAAGACCAAGACCAGCAAAGTGGCAGGACGGAGGTCACCTTGGAGCCCAAGACGGCGTCATCACCAGCACCTTTGGCAGTCGAAGACCACCTTTATTCAGGATAGCTTGTACTAGCTGTCCCTTTCAAAATGGCCGTTGTTGGATCCCTTCCCGCTCAATATTTGGGAAGAGGACCAGGGCCTCTATATATAGGGCTAGCCACCATAGTAGAAGGCATCTCATCTAGAGCCAACAGAGATGGATCGAATCCTCTCCAAGCACACCACCAAGCACAAGAACACCTCTCCTCACAAGGCTGTTCTTCCTCTGTACTGTTCATCATCATCCCAAGAGGCAATCCACCCCACCACACACTGGATTAGGGTATTACACCACAACGGTGGCCCGAACCAGTATAAACCTCGTGTCTCTTGTATTGTTCATCATGCTAGCTTAGAATTCGTGCCGAGGCTGTGGGCGTGTTTCGGTAGGGAGAGATCTTCATGCGCACCTAGCGCTCGAACCATAAGGGTTTTGCCGGAACCCGATATCCGACATTTGGCGCGCCTGGTAGGGGTGCGCCGGAATCCATGGCAGATGCTCGCCGAGCTCTCGCCGCCCGCGTCGCCCAGACAGCTCCCGTCGACGGGCCTCCTCGTTGTTCTTCGTCGCGTGCCGCCAACGCCGCCACCGGCCCGGTGGGGAATAAGCAGCAAGCATCTTCGCTGCACCCCTTGATGCAGCGGGAAGGCCGCACCGCCACTCCGCCGCTGACTCTAGCTGGTTCATCATCTCACGCTAATCACGCCCCCACGGATGCGCAGGCCGCATTGCTCCTGGCACGTGAGCTCTTGCACTACCGCCCCATCGACGACCTCTATGAAGAGTGGATCGCTCACATCACTGTGCTCGTCAGCGCTGCTGGGGGCCTCCTGCGCCGTCCCTCTTGCTGCCTCGCCATCCGTCATGCATGGGCGACGCGGCTCAGGGAGTGCCTCTGCCACCTCTCCCCCAAGACGGCGCCCTGGCTCCAAGGCGCGCGGCTCCTGGACGTGACCCACTGCGTCCAGCGCCCGCGCGACAAGAAAGAAGCTGCCAAGAAATTCCTCGACCTCAAGAAGGTGCTCCCATGCTCCCTACACCAGCACGATAAGACCGTGTCCCGGCGTGCCAAGATCTTGTGCTGCCCCTGGCGGCAGCGTGCGGGCGCCACCAAGAGCAAGCCCCGCGTCAGCAAAAGGGCTCCGGTGGCCACAACAGGTTGCCGCGCCTTCACCACCGAGCTGCGTAGTGTCGCCTGGCCGGGCAAGTTCAAGCCGGATATGCCTCCTCGCAACGACGGTACTGCCGACCCCGCGGAGTTCCTACAGCTCTATGAGCTGGGCATCGAGGCGGCCAACGGAGACGAGAAGGTCATGGTGAACTGGTTTCCCATGGCGCTCAAGGACGGTGCCCGCACCTGGCTCCTGAACCTGCCTCCCGGCTTGATCTCCTCTTGGGACAAGATGTGTAGCCGCTTCATCGCCAACTTCCAGGGCACTCGCGACCGCCCCCCTGCCGCAGGAGACCTGCGCCGCATCAAGCAGCAGCCTAGAGAGACCCTGCAGAAATACATCCAGCGCTTCAATAGTGCCCGCCTCAAGATCCCTAAGGTGACAGACGAGGCCATCATCTCAACGTTCTTTGATGGCGTTCGCGACGTCAAGATGAAGGAGGAGCTCGCCATCCACGAGGAGCTGTGCACATCTCTGGAGCTGTTCATGGAAGAAATATGCCCTAGAGGCAATAATAAAGTTATTATTTATTTCCTTATTTCATGATAAATGTTTATTATTCATGCTAGAATTGTATTAACCGGAAACTTAGTACATGTGTGAATACATTGACAAAGAAAATGTCACTAGTATGCCTCTACTTGACTAGCTCGTTGAATCAAAGATGGTTAAGTTTCCTAGCCATAGACATGAGTTTTCATTTGATTAACGGGATCACATCATTAGAGAATGATGTGATTGACTTGACCCAGTCCGTTAGCTTAGCACTTGATCGTTTAGTATGTTGCTATTGCTTTCTTCATGACTTATACATGTTCCTATGACTATGAGATTATGCAACTCCCGTTTATCGGAGGAACACTTTGTGTGCTACCAAACATCACAACGTAACTGGGTGATTATAAAGGTGCTCTACAGGTGTCTCCGAAGGTACTTGTTGAGTTGGTGTATTTCGAGATTAGGATTTGTCACTCCGATTATCGGAGAGATATCTCTGGGCCCTCTCGGTAATGCACATCACTATAAGCCTTGCAAGCAATGTGACTAATGAGTTAGTTGCAGGATGATGCATTACATAACGAGTAAATATACTTGCCGGTAACGAGATTGAACTGGGTATTGAGATACCGACGATCGAATCTCGGGCAAGTAACATACCAATTACAAAAGTAACAACGTATGTTGTTATGCGGTTTGACCGATAAAGATTTTCATAGAATATGTGGGAGCCAATATGAGCATCCAGGGTCCGCTATTGGTTATTGACCGGAGACGTGTCTCGGTCATGTGTACATAGTTCTCGAACCCGTAGGGTCCGCACGCTTAACGTTCGGTGACGATTTATATTATGAGTTATGTGTTTTCATGTACCAAAGGTAGTTCGGAGTCCCGGATGAGATTGGGGACATGATGAGGAGTCTCAAAATGGTCGAGACGTAAAGATCGATATATTGGACGACTATATTCGGACATCAGAAAGGTTCCGAGTGATTCGGGTATTTATCGGAGTACCGGAGAGTTACGGGAATTCGTATTGGGCCTTAATGGGCCATACGGGAATTCGTATGGACCTTAATGGGCCATACGGGAAAGGAGAGAAAGGCCTCAAAGGGTGGCCGCACCCCTCCCCATGGACTGGTCTGAATTGGACTAGGGAGGGGGGGCGCCCCCTTCCTTCCTTCTCCTTCCCCCTTCCCTTTTTCCTATTCCATGTGGGAGGAGGAATCCTACGAGGACTAGGGAGTCCTAGTAGGACTCCACACTTGGGCGCGCCCTATGAGGGCCGGCCTCCTCCTTCCTCCATCCTTTATATACGTGGCCAGGGGGCACCCCATAAACACACAAGTTGGTCTGTTGATCTCGCCCAGCCATGTGCGGTGCCCCCCTCCACCATATTCCACCTCGGTAATATCGTAGTGGTGCTTAGGTGAAGCCCTGCGTCGGTAGCATCATCAACACTGTCATCACACCGTCGTGCTGATAGAACAATCCCGCAAAGCTCTGCTGGATCGGAGTTCATGGGACGTCGTCGAGCTGAACGTGTGCTGAACTCGGAGGTGCCGTAAGTTTGGTACTTGGATCTGTCGGATCGTGAAGACGTACGACTACATCAACCGCATTGTGCTAACGCTTCCGCTTTCGGTCTACGAGGGTACGTGGACAACACTCTCCTTGCTCGTTGCTATCCATCACCATGATCTTGCGTGTGCGTAGGATTTTTTTTGAAATTACTACATTCCCCAACAGTGGCATCCGAGCCAGGTTTATGCGTAGATGTTATATGCACGAGTAGAACACAAGTGAATTGTGGGCGATACAAGTCATATTGCTTACCAGCATGTCATACTTTGGTTCGGCGTTATTGTTGGATGAAGCGGCCTAGACCGACATTACGCGTACGCTTACATGAGACTGGTTCTACCGACGTGCTTTGCACACAGGTGGCTGGCGGGTGTCAGTTTTCCAACTTTAGTTGAACCGAGTGTGGCTACGCCCGGTCCTTGAGAAGGTTAAAACAACACTAACTTGACAAAATATCATTGTGGTTTTGATGCGAAGGTAAGAATGGTTCTTGCTCAGCCCGTAGCAGCCACGTGAAACTTCCAACAACAAAGTAGAGGACGTCTAACTTGTTTTTGCAAGGCATGTTGTGATGTGATATGGTCAAGACATGATGCTAAATTTTATTGTATGAGATGATCATGTTTTGTAACAGAGTTATCGGCAACTAGCAGGAGCCATATGGTTGTCGCTTTATTATATGCAATGCAATCGCCCTGTAATTGCTTTACTTTATCACTAAGCGGTAGCGATAGTCGTAGAATCAATAGTTGGCGAGACGACAACGATGCTACGATGGAGATCAAGGTGTCGCGCCGATGACGATGGTGATCATGACGGTGCTTCGGAGATGGATATCACAAGCACAAGATGATGATGGCCATATCATATCACTTATATTGATTGCATGTGATGTTTATCCTTTATGCATCTTATTTTGCTTTGATTGACGGTAGCATTATAAGATGATCTCTTACTAAATTTCAAGGTAAAAGTGTTCTCCCTGAGTATGCACCATTGCCAAAGTTCGTTGTGCCCCACGTGATGATCAGGTGTGATAAGCTCTATGTTCATCTACAACGGGTGGAAGCCAGTTTTGCACACGCAGAATACTCGGGTTAAACTTGACGAGCCTAGCATATGCAGATATGGCCTCGGAACACTGAGACCGAAAGGTCGAGCGTGAATCATATAGTAGATATGATCAACATAGTGTTGTTCACCATTGAAAACTACTCCATCTCACGTGATGATCGGACATGGTTTAGTTGATTTGGATCACATGATCACTTAGATGATTAGAGGGATGTCTATCTAAGTGGGAGTTCTTAAGTAACATGATTAATTGAACTTTAATTTATCATGAACTTAGTCCTGATAGTATTTTGCAAATTATGTTGTAGATCAATAGCTCGCGGTGTTACTTCCTTATGTTTTTATATGTGTTCCTAGAGAAAACTAAGTTGAAAAATGATAGTAGCAATGATGCAGACTGGGTCCGTGATTTGAGGTTTATCCTCACTGCTGCACAGAAGAATTATGTCCTTGATGCACCGCTAGGTGATAGACCTATTGCAGGAGCAGATGTATGAACGTTTGGCTAGCTCAATATGATGACTACTTGATAGTTTAGTGCACCATGCTTAACGGCTTAGAAACGGGACTTCAAAGATGTTTTGAATGTCGTGGACCATATGAGGTGTTCCAAGAGTTGAAGTTAATATTTCAAGCAAATACCCGAGTTGAGATATATGAAGTCTCCAACAAGTTCTATAGCTAAAAGATGGAGGAGAATTGCTCAACTAGTGAGCATGTGCTCAGATTGTCTGGGTACTACAATCGCTTGAATCAAGTGGGAGTTAATCTTCCAGATAAGATAGTAATTGACAGAGTTCTCTAGTCACCATCACCAAGTTACTAGAACTTCGTGATGAACTATAGTATGCAAGGGATGACGAAAACGATTCTCGAGCTCTTTGTGATGTTGAAATCGACGAAGGTAGAAATCAAGAAAGAGCATCAAGTGTTGATGATTGACAAGACCAGTAGGTTCAAGAAAAGAGCAAAGGGAAAGAAAGGGAACTTCATGTAGAATGGCAAGCAAGTTGTCACTTCCGTGAAGAAGCCCAAAGCTAGACTAAAGCCTGAAACTGAGTGCTTCTACTGCAAAGGAAATGGTCACTGGAAGAGGAAATACCCTGAATATTTGGTGGATAAGTAGGATGGCAAAGTGAACAAGGGTATATTTGATATACAGGTTATTGATGTGTACCTTACTAGTGTTTATAGTAGCCCCTAAGTATTTGATACTTGTTCGGTTGCTAAAAATTAGTAACTCGAAACAGGAGTTACAGAATAAACAAAGACTAGTTGAGGGTGAAGTGACGATGTGTGTTGGAAGTGCTTCCAAGATTGATATGATCATCATCACACACTCCCTATATTTTTGAGATTAGTGTTGAACCTAAATAAATGTTATTTGGTGTTTGCATTGAGCATAAATATGATTAGATCATGTTTATTGCGATACAATTATTCATCTAAGACAGAGAATAAATTATTATCCTGTTTACATGAATAAAACCTTCGATGGTCATACACCCAATGAAAATAGTTTGTTGGATCTCGATCGTAGTGATACACATATTCATAATATTGATGCCAAAATATGCAAAATTGATAATGATAGTGCAACTTATTTGTGGCACTACCGTTTGGGTCATATCGGTATAAAGCGCATGAAGAAACTCCATAAAGATGGATTTTTGGAATCTCTTGGTTATGAATCATTTGATGCTTGCAAACTGTGCCTTTTGGGAAAGATGACTAAAACTCCGTTCTCAGGAACAAGGGAGCGAACAACTGACTTATTGGAAATAATACACACTGATGTATGCGATCCGATGAGTGTTAAGTCTCACGTCAAGTATCATTAGATGATTTGAGCAGATATGGGTATATCTACTTAATGAAACATAAGTCTGAAACATTTGAAAAGTTCAAAGAATTTCAGAGTGAAGTGGAAAATCATCGTAACAAGAAAAGAAAGTTTCTATGATCTGATCATGGAGACAAATATTTGAGTTACGAGTTTGGTCTTCATTTGAAACAATGTGAAATAGTTTCACAACTCACGCCACCTGGAACACCACAATGTAATGGTGTGTCCAAACATCGTAATCGTACTTTACTAGATATGGTGCGATCTATGATGAATCTTACCGATTTACCACTATTGTTTTGGGGTTATGCATTAGAGACAGTTGCATTCACTTTAAATAGGGCACCATCAAAATCCCTTGAGACGACGCCTTATGAACTATGGTTTGGCAAGAAATCAAAGTTGTTGTTTCTAAAATTTTGGGGCTGTGATGCTTATGTGAAAAAGTTTCAACCTGATAAGCTTGAACCCAAATCGGAGAAGTGCGTCTTCATAGAATACCCAAAGGAAACTATTGGGTATACCTTCTATCACAGATCTGAAGGCAAGATATTCGTTGCTAAGATGGATCCTTTCTAGAGAAGGAGTTTCTCTTGAAAGAAGTGAGTGGGAGGAAATTTGAACTTGATGAGGTAATTGTACCTTCTCCCGAATTGGAAAGTAGTTCATCACAAAAATCAGTTCTAGTGATTCCTACACCAATTAGTGAGGAAGCTAATGATGATGATCATGAAACTTCACATCAAGTTACTACAGAACCTCGTAAGTATTCCAGAGCACATACCACACCAGAATGGTACGATAATCCTGTTCTAGAAGTCATGTTACTAGACCATGATGAACCTATGAACTATGAGGAAGCGATGATGAGCCCAGATTCCGTGAAATGGCTTGAGGCCATGAAATCTGAGATGGGATCCATGTATGAGAACAAAGTGTGGACTTTGGTTGACTTGCCCAATGATCGGCAAGCCATAGAAAATAAATGAATCTTCAAGAGGACGACGGACACTGATAGTAGTGTTACTATCTACAAAGCTCGAATTGTCGAAAAAAGTTTTTCGACAAGTTCAAGGTGTTGAATACAATGAGATTTTCTCACTCGTATCGATGCTTAAAAGTCTGTCCGAATCATGTTAGCAATTGTCGCATTTTATGAAATTTGGCAAATGGATGTCAAAACTACATTCCTTAATGGATTTCTTAAAGAAGAGTTGTATATGATGCAACCAGAAGGTTTTGTCTATCCTAAAGGTGCTAACAAAATGTGCAAGCTCCAGCGATCCATCTATGGACTGGTGCAAGCATCTCGGAGTTGGAATATACGCTTTGATGAGCTGATCAAAGCATATAGTTTTATACAGACTTGCGGTGAAGCCTGTATTTACAAGAAAGTGAGTGGGAGGACTACAACATTTCTGATAAATTTATGTGAATGGCATATTGTTGATCAGAACTAATGTAGAATTTTCTGGAAAGCATAAAGGAGTATTTGAAAGGAGTTTTTCAAAGAAAGACCTCAGTAAAGCTACTTGCATTTTGAGCATCAAGATCTATTGAGATAGATCAAAACGCTTGATAAGATTTTCAATTAGTACATACCTTGACAAGATTTTGAAGTTGTTCAAAATGGAACAGTCAAAGAAAGAGTTCTCGCCTATGTTGCAAAGGTGTGAAATTGAGTAAGACTCAAATCCCGAACATGGCATAAAATAGAAAGAGAACGAAAGTCATTCCATATGCCTCAGTCATAGGCTCTATAAAAGTATGCCATGCTATGGACCAAACCTATTGTATACCCTGCCCTGGTTTGGCAAGGGAGTAGAATAGTGATCTAGGAGTAGATCACTGGACATTGATCAAAATTATCCTTAGTGGAATAAGGAAATATTTCCCGATTATGGAGGTGATAAAAGAGCTCGTCGTAAAGAGTTATATCGATGCAAGCTTCTACACCGATCCAGATGACTCTAAGTCTCAATCTGGATTCATATTGAAAGTGGGAGCAATTAGCTAGAATAGCTCCGTGCAGAGCATTGTAGATATAGAATATTTGCAAAATACATACGGCTCTGAATGTGACCGACCCGTTGACTAAACTTTTCTCACGAGCAGAACATGATCATACCTTAGTACTCGTTGGGTGTTAATCACATAGCAATGTGAACTAGATTATTGACTCTAGTAAACCCTTTGGGATGTGGTCACATGATGATGTGAACTATGGGTGTTAATCATATACAAATATGAATATTGGTGTTAAATCACATGATGATGTGAACTAGATTATTGACTCTAGTGCAAGTGGGAGACTCAAGGAAATATGCCCTAGAGGCAATAATAAAGTTATTATTTATTTCCTTATTTCAGGATACATGTTTATTATTCATGCTAGAATTGTATTAACGGAAAACTTAGTACATGTGTGAATACATAGACAAACAAAGTATCACTAGTATGCCTCTACTTGAATAGATCGTTGAATCAAAGATGGTTAAGCTTCCTAGCCATAGACATGAGTTGTCATTTGATTAACGGGATCACATCATTAGAGAATGATGTGATTGACTTGACCCATTCCGTTAGCTTAGCACTTGATCGTTTAGTATGTTGCTATTGCTTTCTTCATGACTTATACATGTTCCTATGACTATGAGATTATGCAACTCCCGTTTACCGGAGGAACACTTTGTGTTCTACCAAACGTCACAACGTAACTGAGTTGGTGTATTTTGAGATTAGGATTTGTCACTCCGATTGTCAGAGAGGTATCTCTGGGCCCTCTCGGTAATGCACATCACTATAAGCCTTGCAAGCAATGTGACTAATGATTTAGTTGCTGGATGAGATGCATTACATAACAAGTAAAGAGACTTGCCGGTAACGAGATTGAACTAGGTATTGAGATACCGACGATCGAATCTCGGGCAGGTAACATACCGATGACAAAAGGAACAACATATGTTGTTATGTGGTTTGACCAATAAAGATCTTCATAGAATATGTGGGAGCCAATATGAGCATCCAGGTTCCGCTATTGGTTATTGACCGGAGACGTGTCTCGGTCATGTCTACATAGTTCTCAAACCCGTAGGGTCCGCACGCTTAACGTTCGATGACGATTTATATTATGAGTTATGTGTTTTGATGTACCAAAGGTACTTCGGAGTCCCGGATGAGATCGAGGACATGACGAGGAGTCTCAAAATGGTCGATACATAAAGATTGATATATTGGACGACTATATTCAGACATCGGAAAGGTTCCGAGTGATACTGGTATTTATCGTAGTACCGGAGAGTTACGGGAATTCGTATTGGGCCTTAATGGGCCATACAGGAAAGGGGAGAAAGGGCTCAAAGGGTGTCTGCACCCCTCCCCATGGACTGGTCCGAATTGGACTAGGGAGGGGGGGGGGCTTCCTTCCTTCTCCTTCTCCCTTCCCTTTTTCCTATTCCATGTGGGGGGAGGAATCCTACTAGGACTAGGGAGTCCTAGTAGGACTCCACTCTTGGGCGCGCCCTATGAGGGCCGGCCTCCTCCTCCCTCCATCCTTTATATACGTGGCCAGGGCGTACCCCATAAACACACAAGTTGATCTGTTGATCTCTCCCAGTCGTGTGCGGTGTCCCCCTCCACCATATTCCACCTCGGTAATATTGCAGCGGTGCTTAGCTGAAGCCCTGCGTCGGTAGCATCATCAACACCGTCATCACACCGTCGTGCTGAAGGAACTCTCCCGCAAAGCTCTGCTGGATCGGAGTTCGTGGGACGTCATCGAGCTGAACGTGTGCTGAACTCAGAGGTGCCGTACGTTCGGTACTTGGATCAGTCGGATCGTGAAGACGTACGACTACATCAACCATGTTGTGCTAACGCTTCCGCTTTCGGTCTACGAGGGTACGTGGACAACACTCTCCTCGCTCGTTGCTATGCATCACCATGATCTTGCGTGTGCGTAGGAATTTTTTTGAAATTACTACGTTCCCCAACAGTTCAACCTAGCAACCAAGTGCGCAAGAGCTGAGGAGGGATGCCTCTCCCTCCTCGAGCTTCCAGCTGCAGACCCAGAAGAGAAGAAGGCCAATGCCAAGAACGCGAAGCGCAAAGGAGCAGCCGTGCTTGCAGCAGAACCAGACACGAAGCACGACAGGGACCAGCCGGAGTCATCCAAGGGCAGCCGACCATTCTGCGCCTACCACAACCTCCACACCCACAACACCAACGAATGCCAAGAGCTCAGGGCCGTTTGAGAAGGACGCTTCGGTTGACGCCCCAAGCGCAATGACCGGGGTTACGACCGAGGAGGAGGATGAGGCGGAGGACGATGGGACGATCGAGGCCCTCGCTAGGAATGGCGTGACCGACGTCGTGAGGATCGCTGACAGGACCAGCCTCGCGAGGGACCCTAGAGGGATCAGCCTTGCGAGGACTGCCCGCAGGGCAACGCAGGCCTTCCTCCTCTGCGGCCACCGCCAAGAAGGAACAACGACCACCACCAGGACAAGGAGGCTGGGGGCTTCCAGGAGCCACGTGCCATTGCTTGCATTTTGGGCGGAGCCCAGGCCCCAGCCTCTCAGCACATCTTCAAGCAGTTCGCTCGCGAGGTGAATGCAGTCCTTCCCAGGCTTGAGGCCATGCGCCCACTCAGGTGGTCCAAGTGCGCCATCACCTTCAGCTCAGCAGATCAACTCAAGTGTGCGGCTACTGCTGGCATTCTCCCAATGCTTTGTTCCCCAGTCATCAGCAACGTGCAAGTCACTAGAACCCTCATCGATGGAGGTGCAGGGCTCAACGTCCTGTTTGTAGAAACGTTCAACAACCTTCAAGTGCCATATGATCAACTTCAGCCTACCAAGCCTTTCTCAGGAGTTACTGACGGCTCCACCACCCCAATAGGGTAGGTCCGCCTCCCTGTCACCTTTGGGCAGCGCAACAACTACCACACCGAGCTCACCGACTTCGACGTCACCCACATCCGCCTGCCATACAATGCCATCCTCGGGTATCCAGCCCTAGCCAAGTTCATGGCGGTGACCCACCACGGCTACAACATCCTCAAGATGCCAGGAAGCGGCGGGATCATCACAGTCCCCTGTGAAGAGAAAGATGCGGTGTGCTCCCTTGAGTGCGCCTTCCAAGATGCATCAATCGAGGACCCAGACAGCAAGGGCGAGAACCCTCCTGAGGCAGTTCCCAAGAAGAAGAAGACATCGCCCGGCTCAAGGTCTCAGGAGGCAGGCATCTCGGGGGGTGCCGCATCAGGATCCACGCCCGTGCAAGGGGCGCCTCCTTCCAGCGCATAGGAAGGCATGCCCGGATCCCTCCTCGGGCAGGGCTCAGGGGCTCTCTTCTCGAGGGCCTCGGACTTTGCCAAAATCACGAGGGAGGCGCTCGGGCACCACTTGGAGGCGTGCTTTGCAACACGTTTTCCTCAGTAAGGCACGGGGCAAGGAAAACCAAACCCTCAGGAGTTCATCACCAAGGCCACTCAGGAGCTTCAGGAAGCAAGAGTCATACGCGGCGACCGCCGGTTGCCTGGAACAACTCCCCATCCAGGCGAGGATGGTGGGCTGCGCATCTGCATCGATGTCCCAGGGCTCAACTGAGCCGCATCTCAGGAGAGCCTCTGGCCTTCGTGCGTGGGATGCTGCGAGGGTCCGCCGCACAGCTACGTTCGCATGCCTTTCGGCCTGCTGAACGCGCTGCTACCCACCAGTGCCATCCGCGAAGCATTCTGGCAGCTCAGGAGGCCAGGCATCACGCGGTCCTGGTGGAGATGGAGATGGTCCTCGGGGAACCGCCTGGATCCCTGGAGCCTCTCGAGGCTCAGGGCTCCGGTGGCTCATGCGGGTCGGCCTCTTCACCGCGCGTATTCAGCTACCCCAACACCCCCTCTACAATGGTACCAGGTGACATCTTTCGAGTTCATTTCAGCTAGGAGCGCCCTCAGGGCTGCATCATTCCCAGGCCGCTTGGTCTATCCCTACGGCATGTATCCCTTTTGCTTATGCCTTTAGTTTACCTTGCTGGGGGCGCCCCTCGGGCTGCATCATCCCCAAGCCGCTCGGGCCTGACCCAGTGGCATGTATCCCTCATGCATTTATCTAAGCTGATTTGCCCTTCGTGTTTAACCTGCCTGTGATTATCGCCTGCTCGATTGGCATCTACCTTTGGAGCCGCTCGCGCTGGCACAATGCTTGCGCATGGGTCCGTCCCTAAAACATCGACAAATCTGAGTGGTCGAGCTCTGGCCCGCGGCAGCCCCGCAAGTGTCACCTCACTAGGCCCTCAGTGCCCTCACCACTCTCTCGGAGCAACCAATGGCCGGCTGGCAATCATAATGGCAACCCGTGCTTTTCTCGTGTTGGTTTACAGGAACCTCCTGAGGTCTATAGCAGGTGGCACCACAAGCTCTCTCTCTCTTTCCCACATGATCCGCTTGCACGTTAAAAGGTGGGCTCCTGAGCATCGTGACTCAGGAGTTCTTACTGGCTCTCTAGCCCTCACCCCCTAGCCTTGTCCACGACATCATGACCTGGCATACCAGCGGCAGCTGAGCTCGATCGAGGGCCGGGACCTGAGGACGTAGAGCACAAAGGAGAGTGTGGGGAAGAGAGGGGAAGCTCGCGAGGGCCTAACCCAGCTACATCCCAGCTGCCAATGCACAAGTCTGGCGCAACGCGAAGGAGCGACTCCATGTCATCAAGATAAGTTTCACGCCTAAATCAGCTGATCATTGCGACGCACGATCTTCACTTGCTGCGGCCCTGTAACGGCAACGTTGCCTTCCTTTCTGGCCTGTCGGCGGCTGCTTGCACGCTAAAGGGGACCTCCTAAGCATCGCGCCTCAGGGGCTCTTACTGGACCTCGGGCCGCTCACCTCCTGGCCTTTGACCACGACATCGCGACCTTGCATACCAGCGACGGATGAAGCCTGCCTGGGGACCGGGACCTGTCAGCGTAGAGTGCTAAGTCGTCGCGGGGTTAGAAAGGGGGAACTGAGCCGGGACAGGACAAGCATTCACATAGTTTCATAACAAGGATCACATCATCAAAAGGCAGCGCAGACCCTTTACATGCCCCCACGGGGTGTTTTCTCGATTCCTCGCAGGGAACAAAAGACGAGATTCCTAAGGAGTTCTAACTACCCGCGCCCCCATGGCTGGCGCCATCATCAACAGTGGGCCACGAGAGGCTGACGCCAACTCCATCCAGATCAGCTGCGGCGACGTCCTGATGCAGCCTCCTTGCTCCGAGCACGGCGTGAGCTCGGGGGCACGTAGCTGTCGTCGCTTGTCTCTGGAGTCACAAGAGCTCGGGAGAGTTGGTGGACACTCCCAAGCGTCGCTGCTGTAGCCAGAGGAGCCAGTGGGGAAGTGAGCGGCAGGCCTAGGCCCTGCCACGTCGATGTCCTGACTGCCTCCTCTGGGGCAGCACTCCAGGCGGCGGCCTTCTGCGTCGAAGAACTTGAAGAGCAACAAGGAGGCGCCGTCATATTCAAAATGAATCACGAGGGCACCCCTTGTTCGGCAGACCCGGGTGACCTCGCCCCAGCCTCGGGTCATGAAGACCTTGCCCGGAGCGACGACTTCAACCTCTGCTCCGGTCGCCGGAGCGCCGCAGTCGGCGTGCTGCAGACAAAGCTCGAGAGGCCCCCTCTAGGCATCTTAGTTGCGAAGAATGAAGGGAAGCGGATCCAGGTGCTTGGAGGCATCGCAGCATGAAGCGCGAGCTCGTGAGAGGAGTCCGCGGCATGGACTCCAGGAGCAACAATGCGTACCGCCATGGCTCGTCGACCTCGCCTGCGGCATGGGCGGCGTCGCTCATCGTCCCTTTCTCCAGGGCCCTCGGCCCGGGCGTACAGGGGTAGCGGGAACCCAGGAGGTGGCCGCTCGCACCAGGGCCTCGTCGTCTCCGGCCTCGCAACCTCGTCGGGGCGGTAGGGGACCAGCCGTTTCTTCGGCGGGAGCGGATCAGGTCCCTCCCGGGGAGCCTTCCCCTTCTCCTCGGCTGAGAATCTGTGTATCGGTGCCATTGGCATCAAGAATGGAGGTGGAGCAAGGGAGAAGAAGTAGGCAGAGCAAGAGGAGATGGGCAACACGGGCTTTCGCCTCCCCCCATTTATAGCCCAAGGGAGGCCAACCGTCGACCACCACGATCATAGGTAATGATGACTCTTTTTGCATGCAGCAGGGACTCGTCAAATCGGGCAGTTGCCGAGGCAGCATGGGGAAGCGGAGACGCCCATGTACAATCAATCGCCACCCGGCGACCAAGGTTGCAGGTTGTTGGGGCCCGCGGCGCTCCGCACTTGCCCTTCAGCTTTGCTGCTAAGCCAAGCCCGAGAACGGCTTGGGCCCGAGGGCTACTGTTGGCGTTCTGCGAACGGGGTTCCCAGGACTTGCCGGCCTGAGGCCTACAGCGTGGCTCAACTAGTGGCCTAGTACGGTCCGTCTTCATCAACCAAAGCTCAAGACCCTCGCAAGGGGCCAAGCCTCGCAGGGAGGACGACGCAAGGCCTCCTCAGGGGTGGCCTCACCAGGCAGGCTCGCGAGGAGGCGGCGAGATCAAGGCGAGGGATACCTCATGATGTGCTCTTGAGCAAGCCGTGACGATCAAGAC
The DNA here is from genome assembly GCF_002162155.2 of Triticum dicoccoides. Lineage (NCBI taxonomy): Eukaryota > Viridiplantae > Streptophyta > Magnoliopsida > Poales > Poaceae > Triticum > Triticum dicoccoides. The sequence goes on from NC_041381.1 coordinate 151,476,154, forward strand.
CAGGCGGGCACCAGCTTGTGCAGTGTCCTCGTTTCCTCTTTGGTGCAAAGGAGGCCAGTGCAGGCGCGGAGTACCGAGGCATCAGACAAAGGTTTCCATATCGGTGCAACAATACGAAGACCAACAGAGCGGCAGGACGGAGGTCACCGTGGAGCCCAAGATGGCGTCATCACCAGCACCTTTGGCAGTCGAAGACCACCTTTAGTCAGGATAGCTTGTACTAGTTGTCCCCTTTCGAAATGGCCGTTGTTGGATTCCTTCCCGCTCAATATTTGGGAAGAGGACCAGGGCCTCTATATATAGGGCTAGCCACCATAGTAGAAGGCATCTCATCTAGAGCCAACAGAGACGGATCGAATCCTCTCGAAGCACACCACCAAGCACAAGAACACCTCTCCTCACAAGGCTGTTCTTCCTCTGTACTGTTCATCATCATCCCAAGAGGCAATCCACCCCACCACACACTGGATTAGGGTATTACACCACAACGGTGGCCCGAACTAGTATAAACCTCGTGTCTCTTGTGTTGTTCATCATGCTAACTTAGAATTCGCGGCGAGGCTGTGGGCATGTTTCGGTAGGGAGAGATCTTCATGCGCACCTAGCGCTCGAACAATAAGGGTTTTGCCGGAACCCGATATCCGACATTTGGCGCGCCTGGTAGTGGTGCGCCGGAATCTTCTTTCCGTTGATCTGCGTCCCATAGCTTCGTCGCATCCATGGCAGACGCTCAGCGAGCTCGCACTGAGCGCCGAGCTGCTCTCGCCGCCCGCGTCACCCAGACGGCTCCCGTCAGCGGGCATCCTCATCATTCTCCATCGCCTGCCGCCAACGCCGCCACCGGCCCGGTGGGGAACAAGCAGCAAGCATCTTCGCTGCACCCGTCGGTGCGGCAAGAAGGCCGCATCGCCACTCCGTCGCTGACTCCAGCTGGTTCATCGTCTCACGCTCGTCGCGCCCCCACGGACGCGCAGGCCGCGTTGCTCCTGGCATGTGAGCTCTTTCACTACCGCCCCATTGATGACCTCTATGAAGAGTGGCTTGCTTGCATCACCGAGCTCGTCAGCGCCGCAGGGGGCTCTCCCGCGCCGTCCCTCTCACGGCCTCGCCCTCTGTCATGTATGGGCGATGCGGTGCAGGGAGCGACTCCGCCACCTCTCTCCCAAGATGGCGCCCTGGCTCCAAGGGGCGTGGCTCCTGGACGTGACCCACTACGTCTAGCGCCCGCGTGACAAGAAAGAAGCTGCCAAGAAATTCCTCGACCTCAAGAAGGTGCTCCCGTGCTCCCTGCACCAGCACGACAAGACCGCGTCCTGGCGCGCCAAGATATCGTGCTACCCCTGGCGGTAGTGCGCGGGCACCACCAAGAGCAAGCCCCGCGCCAGCAAAGGGCTCCGGTGGCCATAGCAGGTTGCCGCGTCTTCACCATCGAGCTGCGTAGCGTCGCCTGACTGGGCAAGTTCAAGCCGGATCTGCCCCCTCGCAGTACAAAAAATACACTTCCGTGATGATACATGTTTGTCACAGTAGGTCGCGCTTTTTGTCATGCATGTACATCCATGACGATTTTATGATAGAACGAAGATAGTCATACCTGTGTTGTCGTAGAAGTGCTCCATGACATTACCAAAATTATCATCACGGAAGTGTCCACTTAAATGACGATAAATCGCGCGTCACAAAAGTGCTTTCGTCAAGGGTGACTGACACGTGGCATCCACCGTAATGGAACACTGTGAAGCTATCGGGTCGGGTTTTGGATCTGATAACCTGTTAACAAGCCCGACCAATGGGAAATTTCCATGTGTAAAATTCTTATTGGCCGGACGAAACACGTGTCAGCTCGTCAGTAGGTCAGATAGGTGCCTATGATATATTGACACATGCCACGGCCCACCACTGGCCCATTTAGCTTACAAAGCCGGCCCGTTTGACTTGGTTAAAAGTTAATAGGTTGGCCCATGAAAAGCCTGTTAACGGTCTCTTCGCAAATAGCCCATTTTACGGCCCGGTAACTCACGACCCATTAGGCCCTAAAGGAAATCGGCCCAACAATGTCATGTGGGCCGTCGAATATAACACCAACCCATTTCACTTTCGGCGCATGTATGGCCCATGATGTCTTTCGTCCCATATGAGGCTTTCGTATCTTTAGGCCCTTTACAGGCCCACGGTGACTCTAGCCCATAATGAAAAGTAATTTTCCTTGTACCCGTTAACGGTCCGTGATTTACATGGGCCATTTCCAGCCCTGTTAGCTTTCGGCCAATTGACGGCCCATACATTCTTGGGCTCCTTTTCGGCCCTCGATTACTTCCGGCCCGTTACTGGCCTATTCCCCTAATGGGACAAATTTGGCCCATGGCAAGAGTCGGCCCGTTACTGGCCTGTTCCCCTAGTGGGCTAAATTCGGCCCATGGCCAGAGTCGGCCCGTTTCTGGCCTGTTAACCCGGTGCGCCGTTTCCAGCCCGTCCTATATTCTGGCCCATTAACGACCCATTATGCCTGTGATAGAATAAAACCTTTGCTATCCTACGGCCTGTTAATGGCCTGTTACCGTGCTGGGCGGATACCAATTATGCCCGTTTACGGCCCATGTAGATCTATTTATCCGACGGCCCGAGGCCCACCAATTCTACGGCCCTGTTGGAGGCCCATTTATCGATGGCCCGTAGGAGACCCATGGATCCTACGGCTCGTAGGAGACCCATGGGTCCTATGGCCCGTATATGGCCCATGGTTGTTGCAGACACTAGCAAACCAGGGAAAAAGAAGACTAGGAAATAAATAAGGCCGAAACTAATGCTAGGCTATTAAGGCGATTGCACATATTACATCCACTCGGCATCAAAGATCGCCACCAGTGCAAATAGAGGGAACACCCTACACTATACAAAAATGGCTTGCTGTTTTCTTCAGCCGGTGGTTGCACGTTAAGAATAAATTTTGTATCGCACCAAAAGTAATTACAACTATATAACAAAAGGAAGGTTGGCATAAAACTTAACAGTCTAGTAGATAAATGCACCACCAGAAGTTCAGAAGCTCAGTTCATTTGACTTGACTGTTACGTTTAAAATCATGCTGTATTGTCCGGTGGAGCACCATAACCCTCGCCTTCATTTACCCTAGGCTCCTGAACAACATAGCAAATGTCTGATAGTCTGTTTTCAAAACCATGCATATCTTGACGACATCGAACAATGTCTCTCCTTGTTTCACAAAGGGTCTCTATTAGGGAATGGACTTGTGTCTGGAGCGCAGATAAAACATTGCTTAGAGCTTACATATCTTGATCATGAGGCAGTTTGGACGATATTGCCTTAACAACCAACCCAGTATTACGCAGGAATGTGCTTTTGGCACTGTTAGTGGACAGGTACTGACCCACTACAGCAAGAGCTGACATTGCGGTTATAGTTGCCTCGCCACCTTCAAAAGGTGGTGGTTCCACCATTTTTTCCATAGCTCGCTGAAAAGTTGAGTTTTTATATTAGTAGTACCAGAACATAAGATATTAAGGAGGCAGCGAAACCAAACAAAATAGCTTTGATCTATATACATAACTTATCACTACTAGGGAAAATGCTATACACAGAGGTATAGCAGTAGCGTTGGTCAAAACTCAGCGCTAGTGCTACTTAGTAGTAGCGCTTGTTGCAAAACCATGCTACAATCATTATTTTAGCAGTAGCGCGTCTCCACAGAAAAGCGCTACTACTAAAATTCTCTCACTGGTGCCGGTAGGCTAGGAATAGTAGTAGCGCTTCTCCCAGAAGCACGCTACTGCTAAAAACATTGTAGCAGCACGTTTCTTCTTTACAGCGCTACTGCTATGTAAAAGAAAATAAATAGAAAATGAAGTAGAAAAGTAAATGAAAATGAAAGAAATAGAAAAAGGAGAAATGAAAAAAAGAAAATGTAAAGAAAACAAAAGAAAAAGAGAAAGAAAACAGAAAGGGTTAGCTGCAGCGCGTTTCTCTGGAACACGCTATAGCTATCTTAGCTATAGCGCGTTTCATCAAAACGCGCTGCTGCTAGTTTGACTGAAATCCCGGCGGCCCTGGCTCAAAATTTTGCTAAGTCCTTTCCCCCCCCTCTCTACTCCCCCTGTCCCCCAACTGCTCCATCGCCGCCGTTGCCCTGCCGCGCGCCTTCGACCACACCGCCATCGCCCGAGGCCACCTTCGACCACACCGCCGCCGCCCGCCGCCTTCGACCACACCGCCGCCGCATGAGGCCGCCCCCTCGACCTCACAGCCGCCGCCCGAGGCCGTCGTCGACCTCACTGTCGCCTCCCTCGAGCTCACCGCCGCCACCCTCGACCTCACCACCGCTGCCCGAGCCAGAGCCTGCCCTCGCCGCCGACTGTAAGGCTATGCCTCTCCTGTCCCTACCCTCCTATTTCTCTCTGCTAGGGCAATTATATATATGTGTTGATACTGTGTTGATGTTCATATGAACCCTAGGTGTTCATATGAACCCTAGATTTTTTAGGGCAGTAGGAATTTTATAGCATTTAGGAAAAATGATTTGCATTTTTTTAGGAAATTAGCTAGGGCAATTTTTATGAAAATTCCTAAACAGTAATTCCATTTAGCTTTAAACCAATAGATGGTATATAAATAATAGTAGCATTTAGATTTAAATTAACAGAGGGTATAAACAAAAAACACTTAGCTATTAAAAAATATTTTGACTACGGACCTGAATTTGTTCCAAATTTCATTCAAATGAAATTTGAATTATTTGGACTATGGACCTGAATATTTTTGAAGAAATTGGGTGTAGGTACTAAGGTCTTGCTGTGCAAATTCTAGTGAGGTCAAAAGGGTTAGAGAAAATGTAGTTCCTAGACTTTTAGCTTTAGACAAAAAACAAAAGTATTTAGCTATAAATAAAAAACAGTAGCTATGGCATTTAGCTATAAACAAAAAACAGAATTGTTTTTCTTTTCAAAAACTTGGTCAAACAGAACAGTAGCTATATGTCATTAATGTTCATTTGCATATTCCATTATTGTTGATTATATCTTTTCATTGAAGTGGCCATGTTATATGCAAATTCCTCAATACTGTTTGCTCATGTTATATCTTTTCATTAAAGTTGTTCGATTGTGCCCAAGTGGCTTTGTTGTTTCCAGGGAATGATGCTGAGTGGCCTATGTTTTGCCGGAATGTTGATTCATTTCTATTCCGGCAAATTTCAGGTTCTCGGTTTGTCCACTTTTTAGCAAAGGTCATGCCGAAATTTTCCGTGAATTTCGGCATGACTTGTGCTACAAACTAGGACATATCGAGTGCCTGGGATTTGCCACACCAGGAAGGAGTCAACATTCCTGCAAAACAATAGTCCTTTTTATGTCATTATTCATTTTATTAGGTCTACAATTAATTGACTAGATTTAATCATAGGAAACATGGCTAGCAACGATGAAGGACAGGGTTCTAGTGATTGCGACGACGTCTACCTGGCAGCAGACGAATATTTTAGCCTTACCGATGATCAATTGATGTTGTTGCTGGGCCCACCGGTGGCATCGGGGAATGAGACTGACAAGCAGACCGGTGCTGAGACTGAGACCGGCGCTGAGATTTAGACCGGCATCGAGACCGGTGCTGAGACAGGTGCTGCCTCGGGGAGCGGAGCCGGTGTAGAACTGAAAGCAAAGAGGCAACGGGTTCCTAACAACCATAAGACCGACTTCTGCTGCATCCAGCAACCGAACGATTCTCTTAATGATGGATTCTGTGTCCTACACCACATGCTGGAGTACAGATGGGATCACCAGAACCTTCACATGTCACCTAGATCTGGCGATGCCCATATTCTGCAATGGGCAAAGGACATAGGAGATATCGAGGATCATCGACTTCGAGCTGAGTTCTATAACATCCAGCGCGAACTTGCCCAAATCATCATGAAAGAGGTCGTCGGAAAAATAGGGATGTTCTACGGAGAAGGACAAATGTCGCGGGAAGACATCCGAACATGGATAGCATCTCAGCATCTCGACATGAAGCCTTTCACTAAGCTCGGGGACTATCTCCCTGACCTCGATGGATGGCACGACATGTTGGAGTGATTGTCGATATATGACAATGTGTCTGCTTACTCCATACTTTCTGTATGACAAAAACTTTGAGTTATGCGCAGTGAAACTTTATTTGTGATGTAATTAAACCGTCCTCCTCCTCGACTAGCGAAGATCACTCTAGTTAGGGCATTTTGGGTACGATGAACTTTGTTATTTATGCTTATGATATGTTGTTTCTATTTTTGTCAAGTCTGTCTCTTTCTGTTGCTCAACTATATATGTTGCATATCATCGACTCATGTGACGATGCAGGTGCATAGATCATCGATGGCGAAGAAGTGCTACACCAGGAGTATATATACGATGAGTGGCCGGAGTGTCAGGCCCAGGTGTTGCCGGTTTCCGGTTTCCGAGCGACAGGCAGTAGTTAGTTTAGGTTCAGGCTAATGCGAGAGAGGGATACGAACTCATGTACTCAAAGTGATAGCTCTTCTCGCGTATACCATTGTTTAGATGGATGATGATGCATTTGCAAGTAATCAAGGACTTGTATCGCTATTTTCAGATGATGAAGAGAGACCACTTTGTGTTGGATGATGATTATGATGAGACTATTTGTATGTATATGCTATGATTATATTCATGGTCTCGCAGGCATTTGTATGTGTATCATGATGACATTTCTATGTGCTAAAGATTCTTCTATAAAGACTGTTCAAATACAAAACAAATATGCCCAAAAAAACAAAAAACCTGTTAAATTAGCAGTAGCGAGTGTATAGAAGTTAGCAGCAGCACCTCTATAGCAGTAGCGCGTTGCTGCAAAGGGCGCTAGAGCTACTAGCAGTAGCGTGCTCCCAGTAACCGCGCTGCTGCTACACTTGTGTAGCAGTAGCGCCGATGACCACGCGCTACTGCTATATGTTAGCTGTAGCGCCTTATTAGTAGCGCCCCTGTGACGCCCCCGATTCAATCGTACACTAATCATGCACGCAAATGTGTACGATCAAGATTAGGGACTCACGGGAAGATATGACAACACAACTCTAAAAGTAAAATAAGTCATACAAGCATCATATTACAAGCCAGGGGCCTCGAGGGCTCGAATACAAGTGCTCGTACATAAACGAGTCAGCGGAAGCAACAATATCTGAGTACAGACATAAGTTAAACAAGTTTGCCTTAAGAAGGCTAGCACAAACTGGGATGCAGATCGAAAGAGGCATAGGCCTCCTGCCTGGGATCTTCCTAAATTACTCCTGGTCGACGTCAGCGGGCTGCACGTAGTAGTAGACACCTCCGGTGTAGTAGGAGTTGTCATCGACGGTGGCGTCTGGCTCCTGGGCTCCGACATCTGGTTGCGACAACCAGGTAGAAGGGAAGGGGGAAAAGGGGGAGAAAAGCAACCGTGAGTACTCATCCAAAGTACTCGCAAGCAAGGAGCTACACTACATATGCATGGGTATATGTGTAAAGAGGCAATATCGGTGGACTGAACTGCAGAATGCCAGAATAACGGGGGGATAGCTAGTCCTATCGAAGACTACGCTTCTGGCATCCTCCGTCTTGCAGCATGTAGAAGAGAGTAGATTGAAGTCCTCCAAGTAGCATCTCCATGTAGCATCTCCAAGTAGCATCTCCAGTAGCATCGCCATAGCATAATCCTACCCGGCGATCCTTCCCTCGTCGCCCTGTGGAAAAGCGATCACCGGGTTGTCTGTGGAACTTGGAAGGGTGTGTTTTATTAAGTATCCGGTTCTAGTTGTCATAAGGTCAAGGTACAACTCCAAGTCATCCTGTTACTGAAGATCATGGCTATTCGAATAGATTAACTTCCCTGCAGGGGTGCACCACATAACCCAACACGCTCGATCCCATTTGGCCGGACACACTTTCCTGGGTCATGCCCGGCCTCGGAAGATCAACATGTTGCAGCCCCACCTAGGCCTAACAGAGAGGTCAGCACGCCGGTCTAACTCCTATGGCGCAGGGGTCTGGGCCGATCGCCCTTTGCACACTGTGCACGTTGCGAACGCGGCCGGAAGCAGAACTAGCCCCCTTATACAAGGGCAAGCTTACGTTCCAATCCGGCGCGTGCCACTCAGTCGCTGACGTCAAGAAGGCTTCGGCTGATACCACGACGTCAAGTGCCCATATCTTTCCCACGTAGTTGGTTAGTGCGTATAGGCCAGTAGCCAGACTTAGATCAAATACCAAGATCTCGTTAAGCGTGTTAAGTATCCGCGAACGTCGAACAGGGCCAGGCCCACCTGTCTCCTACGTGGTCTCAACCTGCCCTGCCGCTCCGCCACAAAGTAACAGTCGGGGGCCGTCGGGAACCCAGGCCCACCTCTACCGGGATGGAGCCGCCTGTCCTTTCAGCCCCCTCATCAGAATCACTTGCGGGTACTCATCGAGCTGACCCGACTTTAGTCACCATCTGTACAGTATGTATGTATGTATAGTATATACCCATGACCACCTCCCGAGTGATCACGGCCCAATAGTATAGCAAGGCAGTCTGACAAGAATGTAGGGCCAATGATGATAAACTAGCATCCTATACTAAGTATTTAGGATTGCATGTAAGGTATCAACAGATGTAGCAACAATGTCAGGCTATGCATCAGAATAGGATTAACGGAAAGCAGTAACATGCTACACTACTCTAATGCAAGCAGTATAGAGGAGAATAGGCGATATCTAGTGATCAAGGGGGGGGGCTTGCCTGGTTGCTCTGGCAAGGAGGGGTCGTCGGTGACGTAGTCGACCACAGGGGCATCAGCATCGTCACGGGGTCTACCGGAGAGAAGAGGGGGGAGAAACAGTAAATACATAGCATCCAAGTGCATAACAGTACAACAAGCAGAGCTAGACGTGTTCTAACGCGGTATGAGGTGATACCGGTGAAGGGGGGAAACATCCGAGAAAGTATCCCCGGTGTTCCGTGTTTCCGGACAGATAAACCGGAGGTGAAATGTTGCAGGTTCACTATGCTAGGGACGCGTGACAGACGAACGGGCTGCGTTTCCGGGTTCGTCTCGTCGTTCTGAGCAACTTTCATGTACAACGTATTTTCATCCGAGCTACGGTTTATTTTATATTAATTTTAAAAGGATTTTTTAGAATTAACAGATTTGATTTAATTAGAAAATGTAATTATGACGTCAGCGTGATGTCTGCATGATGTCATTGGTCAAACAGTCAGTTGACTTAGTCAAACTGACATGTGGGTCCCACTGTCATTGACTGTTTATTAATAGATTAACTAAACAATTTTAATTAATTTAGTTAAATGATTAGGTTAATTAAACACGATTAATTAAGTTATTTAATTTAGTTAATGAATTAATTGATTTAATTATTATTTTCATTATTATTATTATTATTTTCAAAAAATGTTCTGGGGCTGGGGCGTGCGGCCGCACTATCATAGTCCAGAGGGCCTATCGGGCGCGCGGGCGTGCGGGCACTAGCGGGCGCCCAGGCGGTAACGGGCACCGGAGGCGGGCAAAGCCCGGCTGGCCCCGGGCGCTGGCCGGAGCGGAGGAGAGCGTCGATGAGGCTAACGGATCGGAGCAGGGTGGCAGCATCCGCGAGCGGGCGCTGGAGCGCGTACGGCGAGGGGCGCAGGTCACAACCATGGCGACGCGGTGCGCTGGTGCGGGGCGGCACGGTTGGCGTGTGCAGCGGTAAGGCGACGGGCGAGCCGGCGCGGTGGTGCTCATGCGAGGACAGAGGGAAGAGGGACCAGCGTGGGATGAGGAGACTCGGCGCGACGTGCGTGCCACGCGTGCAGTGAGCACGGTGAGAGCGAGGCTCAGACGGTCACGATGGCAGATCTACCAGGGAGGAAGAGGGGAAGGGAAGGGGGGCTCACAGAGCCCTGTAGCTGAGTGAGGTGTGAGGACGAGGAGGCGACGACGACGGTGGGCGGCTCCGGCGAAGAGGTGGCGGGAGGCGGTGACGGTGTGCGGCGGCGGCCTGCATTGACGGCGTCTGGCGAGGACGAGCGACGAAGAAGGGAAGGCGGCACCGACGACGGCGGGTGGTGGGGCGGCTCCAGCGGGGATTCCAGGCGGCGGCGGCGGCGAACGCCCCCGATCCTGAAGAGGGGGAGTGGAACAAGCGGGCCGACTGGGGGAGGGGGTGGTTTGCCCCGATCTAGAAATCGGGGGGAGTGGGGGAGCGAGCAAGA
>NC_041381.1:151486399-151508253 GCF_002162155.2 Triticum dicoccoides
GGGGTAGTGGGGGAGAGGGGCTAGGGTTTCTGGCTCCCGGTGGGGAGTAGTAGCGGCCGTGGTTGGGCCGGCCTGGCGGCCCAGTAGCCTGCTGGGCCAAGGCCCAGCTAGGGGGGGGGGTCCTTTTACTTTGTTTTTTTTGTTTTAATCATGTTTAGTCTTTTCTTTTTATTTATTTTCTTTCCTGTTTTAAATCATTTTAAATTATGTAGGCACTTTATAAAAATGTGTTTATTACACCATATTTACTTAAACAAAATATGGCACCGCCTGAACATTTTTGTTTTCACTTTTAAAAACTGTTGTTGTTTGCCATTAATTTAAATTTGAATTTTGAAGCGGTTTCGAATTAACGCGAGATTTAAAAACAGTAACCGTGGTGACATGGCATCGTTAACATGGGATTACTGTAGCATGATTATCCGGGCGTCACAATTCTCCTCCACTACAAGAAATCTCGTCCCGAGATTTAAGAGGGGAGTAAGGGGGAAAGTTCTGGTTACGCAATTCTAACAGGTGTCGTCGGTCTTGGTTGCTCTTCTCGAAGAGGTCGATCCATTATGTTGATGTCTTCATTCTCTATTTCAAGGCATCATGATGAAGTCTTCATCCTTTCTCCGGGATCTCTATCGTCCTACGAACGCGATCAAGGGGAAAATCTTGGGAAGAACGCATCTCCACTAAGATGGGCATCTGAAGGTGAACTCAATGGGAAATACACAAGGTACCCCCACGAGTTGTATTTCAGTGAATTCGTTGAGTGCAATATACGATGGTACCAAAGTTTCAAATGGGTTGGCAATCATTCAAGGACTAGACAGAAGCTGGAATGGGGGTTTGAACAATGAGAATAACATGGTGTTTGATTCCAAGATGAATAGTGGTATAGCATTTAGCTCGTGAATCACATATAAAGCCAGGTGCAAAGGATACATTAGAATCCGGGTTGTAAAGGAGAGTCAGGTTTCGATCCAGTGGACCTGTGGGTTATGGGCCCAACATGTGGGTTGAAAGTAGGAAGGGTGGTGACATCTTGCACAACTGCGACGGGGAGGCATCTCAGTGGATAGCCTGTCAGTTATGTTGGCAACAACGCTGGTACCAAGGGCGAGGGACGAAGAGAACCATTTTCCTGCGCGTTAAGACAAGGCGGACCAATAGGCAAAGTTCTCGTCCATCGGTGGTTACCGGAATGTCATCAACAAAAGTAACAGGGTCTTTCTGGCAGAATTGTACACTGAGGTGTTTACAAAAGCAGGAGAATATTACTGCTTAGATCCTATAGGTCACAAGAAAGGTTAAACCAAACATTGGAAAGGAAAAGGTGATCTTCATATTAAACATAACAATGGAAAGGAAACTATGTTTAAACACATATTTCAAGGGTATATCCTTCCCAAAGTCAAGCAGAGGATGATATCCAAGACAGGATATAAGGTAGAAAACCCTTTAGATAAGATGAGAGAAATTTCATGACATTACCTATACAACGGTGTTTGGGTAATTTCAACAAGAAACATTTAGCATGGTGCTTCAAATGTTCTTATTAGAAATCAGAGTACCACAAATATGCTTCGAGACAGTATTGACATGGTCTTCAAGCAAAGGTCAGGCTTAGGATACAAAGGATCCATCGAAAACAACTTATAGAATAAGTCTTACAGTTTCCTCATGGAAGAATGGATAACCTTGTTAAAAAGGAAACTATAACACTGGGTCCCCTGGTCATGAGTGCTAGGCATGACATCACCTTACCAAGTCATAAGAGGACCAATGTTATAACTCTTGAAAGTATGTTCCAACCATCATATCTGGCCGGAATTCAGATCTGATTGGTGTCAAGGACTCAGGATGCCTGAGAAGAAAAGGTGCAACTCAATTTGACGTGATGGAGTTGCAAGATTCTCGGGAAATAAACTATGGAAACAAGTTCCGAGTCATGAGTTCATCATTAAACCAAGGAGAGGATGAGGAGGTGGCTAATGAACTCAGCGAAATTCATTGGGATTTTCCAAAAGATGGATTTCCACAATTAGGTGAACAGGGAGATAGAATTTGTCAGATCAAATGATATAATGAGGTATGCTCGAGGAAAACATACTCAATTAAACATTGGTGGAAAGGTGCGCCCAAAGTATGGGTTGGGTTGCACGACCAATGTTATAATGGTGATTCGATAACCAATGGTCTAATAATGAAATGTCGACCATTAACTTCAAAGCAATAGGGTTGCTAGAAGGAAAGCATCCAAACGACACCGTCCACTTGTTGGATTCAACACAGGGACCAAGAAAAATGGTGATGGTGAGAAGTATCACAATACCAAGAATTCTCAGGAGGTGGTGAAATTCTCACGACATTCTTTACATAAAGGATGGTAATACTCCAAGGTAAAGAAGAGCAATTGCTGGATAGCAAGGAACTCAAGGTATAACACAAAACACAAACAAGTTTGTGTTGGAGGGAAGGCAGTAGAGTGGTCGATGATAACAGTAATCATCGAGGGCAAGGATATTCTCTCTCAACATAAATTCAATTGATATTCTAGAAGAGCTCGTAAGGTTGATGATGATCACGAAACAATTTTTTGAGAGATTTCATGAAGAAGTAATCACTCAGCGACGACATCAAGTCAAGGGAATGATGAAGCAAGAGGTTATTGGAACCACAGTTACGACACAAACTCGAACTCAAGCTTGTTGTTTAAGGTGAAAGGGTATGACAAGGAAAATCGACGTAAGCTTAGCTATCGTCGCAAATTGGTGCTCCAAGAATAAGGACCAGGTAGCACAGTTAGAATCATCACGACAATGATATAGCCAAACAGGCTAGGAATGGGTACAAACTCGTAAGCAAAGAAGATTACTAAGAGTTGTTTCATCGCGAGGCGGACTCGATTCAGTTATCGAGATCTGTGAGTGTTTAATAACTCCGAGCCCGTGAAAAACTGTAATCGGTGAGAATGTAGTTCTTGATGAAGAACTCATAAGAAGTTATGCAGTTCCAAGATAATCTCGAGATACCAGGAGGGTAATACTCGACGACGAATCAAAGTAGAGGTTGGACTGGGGGATTGCTCTGTAAAAGACAAGTGCTTAAACTTGCACGAGAAATGGTATTTAAAGGAGAACATGGTCGGAACCACGATTGCAAAAAGGCCAGATCTCAGATATAAGATGAAATTATACCAAGGGAATAATTAATTTAAGAGAAGCTTTAATGATAAGATCTACATCGTGTCCATGGGCATGAACACAAAGTTCAAGGTCGACTCCCACTTGCATAATGCATAACCTTCCATTCACTTCTCGTTCTCAAAGAAGTTGTATGGTAGAAAATTATCTGCTAAACACTAGAAGGGTTGACTTGTCAAAACCTTCCGGTTCATACGGTTTTTCAGGAAGGTATAGGTTCAACCCATAGGGGCTTCTTAGAAACATATACCACAAGTTTCAAGAGTAAATATCACAAGCTCGAAAGTAGAGCAAGGTTGAAAAAGTAGATGATACAATTTACCAAAGGCATTATGTATCCAAGGGAAGGCTCACAAGGTTATTGAATATGAAGGACAATGTCGGATAAAATCCATTAAAGGATCTGTCGGTCCATAGTAAAGCTGATGTGAGCATCGGCACACAATCAGAGGAAGTAACAATGCAAGGGCATTGGATTATAGAAACTACTGACTAATCCAGAGCTCAAATGCAAAGGAATTATGATTTCCAAATTAAGGGAACAGAAGCAATGTTCTGATTAGGGGTGGATAAGTTGAATAGCCTTAGGGGTACTATCGACGGCATTTGGATTGGTTGAGAACCAGCTCATGTATGAAATGACGTCTGAGCCGGAAAGATAATTTAAAAGGATCAACTGATGATTGTGTGCATTCGCACTCATGTTGAATCAAAAGGATCAAAATGACGATGCCTAATGATACTAACGAATATTGCCAGACATATGGAAAGCATCCATCATGCATGTAGACAAGTATGACAGAGCAATAAGCTACTAATGATTTTTGGAGGATCGAATAGTATTTCGAAGACCATTGTGAAACACATGAATAACTGGGGGATGAGCGGATACTCGATAAGTGCGAGAATTATCCATAGGGGTATTCAGGTGATAAAGAACAGCAAGGCGGTAAGCTCAAAGGATTATCGAAACAACGACGAGTGTTTCGAGGTATCTGGTAATAACAAGACCAACTGGGGATAAATGTAAGAATAACAACTACAAGTAGTTATCCATAAGGGTTGACGGTGGAAGGGGAATTGCAAATGCGATGAACATAAGTTCTCGGGTTAACAGCGGAGAGTATCTTCAGGGTCTTCACGTGCAGCAGACGATCATCAGAAATAAGGGGCTCTCCGGGTGAAAGTGATAACGAGATCCTAATGTTAGATTTAGCAAAATTCATTTAACCCGAATAGAAGAGAGATCAAAGCCCCAGAGTATAGACGAGGAGTAAAAGATCCTAATACCACCCAATGGTGACGTGGGCCCATGGGCCGCACAGCCATGTTAGTAAAAGTTTTGTAAAGTCTAGACACGACTTCGGCCGAGGAGTTGGAAGGGGGATTCCTACAGGCAGTTGGCTCTGATACCAACTTGTGACGCCCCCGATTCAATCGTACACTAATCATGCACGCAAATGTGTATGATCAAGATCAGGGACTCACGGGAAGATATCACAACACAACTCTAAAAGTAAAATAAGTCATACAAGCATCATATTACAAGCCAAGGGCCTCGAGGGCTCGAATACAAGTGCTCGTACATAAACGAGTCAGCGGAAGCAACAATATCTGAGTACAGACATAAGTTAAACAAGTTTGCCTTAAGAAGGCTAGAACAGACTAGGATACCGATCGAAAGAGGCGCAGGCCTCCTGCCTGGGATCCTCCTAAACTACTCCTGGTCGACGTCAGCGGGCTGCACGTAGTAGTAGACACCTCCGGTGTAGTAGGAGTTGTCATCGACGGTGGCGTCTGGCTCCTGGGCTCCGACATCTGGTTGCGACAACCAGGTAGAAGGGAAGGGGGAAAAGGGGGAGAAAAGCAACCGTGAGTACTCATCCAAAGTACTCGCAAGCAAGGAGCTACACTACATATGCATGGGTATATGTGTAAAGAGGCAATATCGGTGGACTGAACTGCAGAATGCTAGAATAAGGGGGGGATAGCTAGTCCTATCGAAGACTACGCTTCTGGCATCCTCCGTCTTGCAGCATGTAGAAGAGAGTAGATTGAAGTCCTCCAAGTAGCATCTCCAAGTAGCATCTCCAAGTAGCATCTCCAGTAGCATCGCATAGCATAATCCTATCCGGCGATCCTCCCCTTGTCTCCCTATGGAAAAGCGATCACCGGGTTGTCTGTGGAACTTGGAAGGGTGTGTTTTATTAAGTATCCGGTTCTAGTTGTCATAAGGTCAAGGTACAACTCCAAGTCGTCCTGTTACCGAAGATCACGGCTATTCGAACAGATTAACTTCCCTGCAAGGGTGCACCACATAACCCAACACGCTCGATCCCATTTGGCCGGACACACTTTCCTGGGTCATGCCCGGCCTCGGAAGATCAACACGTCGCAGCCCCACCTAGGCCTAACAGAGAGGTCAGCACGCCGGTCTAACTCCTATGGCGCAGGGGTCTGGGCCCATCGCCCTTTGCACACCTGCACGTTGCGAACGCGGCCGGAAGCAGAACTACCCCCCTTAATACAAGGGCAAGCTTACGTTCCAATCCGGCGCGCGCCACTCAGTCGCTGACATCAAGAAGGCTTCGGCTGATACCACGACGTCGAGTGCCCATATCTTTCCCACATAGTTGGTTAGTGCGTATAGGCCAGTAGCCAGACTCAGATCAAATACCAAGATCTCGTTAAGCGTGTTAAGTATCCGCGAACGTCGAACAGGGCCAGGCCCACCTGTCTCCTATGTGGTCTCAACCTGCCCTGCCGCTCCGCCACAAAGTAACAGTTGGGGGCCGTCGGGAACCCAGGCCCACCTCTACCGGGATGGAGCCGCCTGTCCTTTCAGCCCCCTCATCAGAATCACTTGCGGGTACTCATCGAGCTGACCCGACTTTAGTCACCATCTGTACAGTATGTATGTATGTATAGTATATACCCGTGATCACCTCCCGAGTGATCACGGCCCAATAGTATAGCACGGCATACTGACAAGAATGTAGGGCCAATGATGATAAACTAACATCCTATACTAAGTATTTAGGATTGCATGTAAGGTATCAATAGATGTAGCAACAATGTCAGGCTATGCATCAGAATAGGTTTAACGGAAAGCAGTAACATGCTACACTACTCCAATGCAAGCTGTATAGAGGAGAATAGGCGATATCTGGTGATCAGGGGGGGGGGCTTGCCTGGTTGCTCTGGCAAGGAGGGGTCGTCGGTGACGTAGTCGACCACAGGGGCATCAGCATCGTCACAGGGTCTACCGGAGAGAAGAGGGGGGAGAAACAGTAAATACATAGCAAGCAAGTGCATAACAGTACAACAAGCAGAGCTAGACGTGTTCTAACGCGGTATGAGGTGATACCGGTGAAGGGGGAAACATCCGGGAAAGTATTCCCGGTGTTTCGTGTTTCCGGACAAATGAACCGGAGGTGAAATGTTGTAGGTTCACTATGCTAGGGACGCGTGAGGGACGAACGGGCTGCGTTTCCGGGTTCGTCTCGTCGTTCTGAGCAACTTTCATGTACAACGTATATTCATCCGAGCTACGGTTTATTTTATATTAATTTTAAAAGGATTTTATCATTTTTAGAATTAACAGATTTAATTTAATTAGAAAATATAATTATGACATCAGCGTGATGTCAGCATGATGTCATTGGTCAAACAGTCAGTTGACTTAGTCAAACTGACATGTGGGTCCCACTGTCATTGACTGTTTATTAATAGATTAGCTAAACAATTTTAATTAGTTTAGTTAAATGATTAGGTTAATTAAACACGATTAATTAAGTTATTTAATTTAGTTAATGAATTAATTGATTTAATTATTATTATTATTATTATTATTATTATTATTTTAAAAAAATGTTCTGGGGCTGGGGCGTGGGCCCCCACTATCATAGTCTAGAGGGCCTATAGGCGCGCGGGCGTGCGGGCACTAGCGGGCGCCCAGGCGCTAACGGGCACCGGAGGCGGGCAAAGCCTGGCTGGCCCCGGGCACTGGCTGGAGCGGAGGAGAGCGTCGGTGAGGCTAACGGATCAGAGCAGGGTGGCAGCATCCGCGAGCGGGCGCTGGAGCGCGTACGGCCAGGGGCGCAGGTCACAACCATGGTGACACGGTGCGCTGGTGCGGGGCGGCACGGTTGGTGCATGCAGCGGTAAGGCGACGGGCGAGCCGGCGCGGTGGTGCTCACGCGGGGACAGAGGGAAGAGGGATCCAGCGTGGGATGAGGAGACGCGGCGCGACGTGCGTGCCACGCGTGCAGTGAGCACGGTGAGAGCGAGGCTCAGACGGTCACGGCGGCAGATCTACCAGGGAGGAAGAGGGGAAGGGAAGGTGGGCTCACAGAGCCCTGTAGCTGAGCGAGGCGTGAGGACGAGGAGGCGACGACGACGGTGGGCGGCTCCGGCGAAGAGGTGGCGGGAGGCGGTGACGGTGTGCGGCGGCGGCCTGCATTGACGGCGTCTGGCGAGGACGATCGACGAAGAAGGGAAGGCGGCACCGACGACGGCGGGTGGTGGGGCGGCTCCAGCGGGGATTCTAGGCGGCGGCGGCGGCGAACGCCCCCGATCCTGAAGAGGAGGAGTGGAACGAGCGGGCCGACTAGGGGAGGGGGTGGTTTGCCCCGATCTAGAAATCGGGGGAGTGGGGGAGCGAGCGAGAGAGAGTGGGGGTTGGGGTAGTGGGGGAGAGGGGCTAGGGTTGCTGGCTCTCGGTGGGGAGTAGCAGCGGGCGCGGTTGGGCCGGCCTGGCGGCCCAGTAGCCTGCTGGGCCAAGGCCCAGCTAGGGGGGTCCTTTTACTTTGTTTTGTTTTTGTTTTAATCATGTTTAGTCTTTTCTTTTTATTTATTTTCTTTCCTGTTTTAAATCATTTTAAATTATCTAGGCACTTTATAAAAATGTGTTTATTACACCATATTTACTTAAGCAAAATATGGCACCGCCCGAACATTTTTGTTTTCACTTTTAAAAACTTTTGTTGTTTGCCATTAATTTAAATTTGAATTTTGAAGCGGTTTCGAATTAACGCGAGATTTAAAAATAGTAACCGTGGTGACATGGCATCGTTAACATGGGATTATTGTAGCATGATTATTCGGGCGTCACAATTCTCCTCCACTACAAGAAATCTCGTCCCGAGATTTAAGAGGGGAGTAAGGGGGAAAGTTCTGGTTACGCAATTCTAACGGGTGTCCTCGGTCTTGGTTGCTCTTCTCGAAGAGGTCGATCCATTATGTTGATGTCTTCATTCTCTGTTTCAAGGCATCATGATGAAGTCTTCATCCTTTCTCCGGGATCTCTATCATCCTACGAACGCGGTCAAGGGGAAAAACTCGGGAAGAACGCATCTCCACTAAGATGGGCATCTGAAGGTGAACTCAATGGGAAATACACAAGGTACCCCCACGAGTTGTATTTCAGTGAATTCGTTGAGTGCAATATACGATGGTACCAAAGTTTCAAACGGGTAGGCAATCATTCAATGACTAGATAGAAGCTGGAATGGCGGTTTGAACAACGAGAATAACATGGTGTTTGATTCCAGGATGAATAGTGGTATAGCATTTAGCTCGTGAATCACATACGAAGCCAGGTGCAAAGGATACATTAGAATCCGGGTTGTAAAGGAGGGTCAGGTTTCGATCCAGTGGACCTGTGGGTTATGGGCCCAACATGTGGGTTTAAAGTAGGAAGGGTGGTGACATCTTGCACAACCGCGACGGGGAGGCATGTCAGTGGATAGCCTGTCAGTTATGTTGGCAACAACGCTGGTACCAAGGGCGAGGGACGAAGAGAACCATTTTCCTGCTCGTTAAGACGAGGCGGACCAATAGGCAAAGTTCTCATCCATCGGTGGTTACCGGAATGTCATCAACAAAAGTAACAGGGTCTTTCTGGCAGAATTGTACACCAAGGTGTTTACAAAAGCAGGAGAATATTACTGCTTAGATCCTATAGGTCACAAGAAAGGTTAAACCAAACATTGGAAAGGAAAAGGTGATCTTCATATTAAACATAACAATGGAAAGGAAACTGTGTTTAAACACATATTTGAAGGGTATGTCCTTCCCAAAGTCAAGCAGAGGATGATATGCAAGACAGGATATAAGGTAGGAAACCCTTTAGATAAGAGGAGAGAAATTTCATGACATTACCCATACAATGGTGTTTGGGTAATTTCAACAAGAAACATTTAGCATGGTGCTTCAAATGTTCTTATTGAAAATCAGAGTACCACAAATATGCTTCGAGACAGTATTGACATGGTCTTCAAGCAAAGGTCAGGCTTTGGATACAAAGGATCCATCGAAAACAACTTATAGAATAAGTCTTACAGTTTCCTCATGGAAGAATGGATAACCTTGTTAAAAAGGAAACTATAACACTGGATCCCCTGGTCAGCAGTGCTAGGCATGACATCACCTTACCGAGTCATAAAAGGACCAATGTTATAACTCTTGAAAGTATGTTCCAACCATCATATCTGACTGGAATTCAGATATGATTGGTGTCAAGGACTCAGGATGCCTGAGAAGAAAAGGTGCAACTCAATTTGACGTGATGGAGTTGCAAGATTCTCGGGAAATAAACTATGGAAGCAAGTTCCGAATCATGAGTTCATCATTAAACCAAGGAGAGGATGAGGAGGTGACTGATGAACTCAGCGAAATTCATTGGGATTTTCCAAAAGATGGATTTCCACAATTAGGTGAACAGGGAGATAGCATTTGTCAGATCAAATGATATAATGAGGTATGCTCGAGGAAAACATACTCAATTAAACATTGGTGGAAAGGTGCGCCCGAAATATGGGTTGGGTTGCACGACCAATGTTATAATGGTGATTCGATAACCAATGGTCTAATAATGAAATGTCGACCATTAACTTCAAAGCAATAGGGTTGCTAGAAGGAAAGCATCCAAACGACACCGTCCACTTGTTGGATTCAACACAAGGACCAAGAAAAATGGTGATGGTGAGAAGTATCACAATACCAAGAATTCTCAGGAGGTGGTAAAATTCTCACGACATTCTTGACATAAAGGATGGTAATACTCCAAGGTAAAGAAGAGCAATTGCTGGATAGCAAGGAACTCAAGGTATAACACAAAACACAAACAAGTTTGTGTTGGAGGGAAGGCAGTAGAGTGGTCGATGATAACACTAATCATCGAGGGCAAGGATGGTCTCTCTCAACATAAATTCAATTGATATTCTGGAAGAGCTCGTAAGGTTGATGATGATCACGACACAATTCTTGAGAGATTTCATGAAGAAGTAATCACTCAGCGACGACATCAAGTCAAGGGAATGATGAAGCAAGAGGTTATTGGAACCACAGTTACAACACAAACTCGAACTCAAGCTTGTTGTTTAAGGTGAAAGGGTATGACGAGGAAAATCGACGTAAGCTTAGCTATCGTCGCAAATTGGTGCTCCGAGAATAAGGACCAGGTAGCACAGTTAGAATCATCACGACAATGATATAGCCAAACAGGCTAGGAATGGGTACAAACTCGTAAGCAAAGAAGATTACTAAGAGTTGTTTAATCGCGAGGCGGACTCGATTCAGTTATCGAGGTCCGTGAGTGTTTAATAACTCCAAGCCCGTGAAAAACTGTAATCAGTGAGAATGTAGTTCTTGATGAAGAACTCATAAGAAGTTATGCAGTTCCAAGATAATCTCGAGATACCAGGAGGGTAATACTCGACGACGAATCAAAGTAGAGGTTGGACTGGGGGATTGCTCTGTAAAAGACAAGTGCTTAAACTTGCACGAGAAATGGTATTTAAAGGAGAACATGGTCGGAACCACGATTGCAAAAAGGCCAGATCTCAGATATAAGATGAACTTATACCAAGGGAATAATTAATTTAAGAGAAGCTTTAATGATAAGATCTACATCGTGTCCATGGGCATGAACACAAAGTTCAAGGTCGACTCCCACTTCCATAATGCATAACCTTCCATTCACTTCTCGTTCTCAAAGAAGTTGTATGGTAGAAAATTATCTGCTAAACACTAGAAGGGTTGACTTGTCAAAACCTTTCGGTTCATACGGTTTTTAAGGAAGGTATAGGTTCAACCCATAGGGGCTTCTTAGAAACATATACCACAAGTTTCAAGAGTAAATATCACAAGCTCGAAAGTAGAGCAAGGTTGAGAAAGTAGATGATACAATTTACCAAAGGCATTATGTATCCAAGGGAAGGCTCACAAGGTTATTGAATATGAAGGACAATGTCGGATAAAATCCATTAAAGGATCTGTCGGTCCATAATAGAGCTGATGTGAGCATCGGCACACAATCAGAGGAAGTAACAATGCAAGGGCATTGGATTATAGAAACAAGTGACTAATCCAGGGCTCAAATGCAAAGGAATTATAAGTTCCAAATTAAGGGAATAGAAGCAATGTTCTGATTAGGGGTGGATAAATTGAATAGCCTTAGGGGTACTATCGACGGCATTTGGATTGGTTGAGAACCAGCTCATGTTTAAAATGACGTCTGAGCCGGAAAGATAATTTAAAAGGATCAACTGATGATTGTGTGCATTCGCACTCATGTTGAATCAAAAGGATCGAAATGACGATGCCTAAGGATACTAACGAATATTGCCAGACATATGGAAAGCATCCATCATGCAAGTAGACAAGTATGACAGAGCAATAAGCTACTAAGGATTTTTGGAGGATCGAATAGTATTTCGAAGACCATTGTGAAACACATGAACAACTAGGGGATGAGCGGATACTTGATAAGTGCGAGAATTATCCATAGGGGTATTCAGGTGACAAAGAACAGCAAGGCGGTAAGCTCAAAGGATTATCGAAACAACGACGAGTGTTTCGAGGTATCTGGTAATAACAAGACCAACTGGGGATGAATGTAAGAATAAAAACTGCAAGTAGTTATCCATAAGGGTTGACGGTGGAAGGGGAATTGCAAATGCGATGAACATAAGTTCTCGGGTTAACAGCGGAGAGTATCTTCAGGGTCTTCACGTGCAGCAGACGATCATCAGAAATAAGGGGCTCTCCGGGTGAAAGTGATAACGAGATCCTAATGTTATATTTAGCAAAATTCATTTAACCCGAATAGAAGAGAGATCAGAGCCCCAGAGTATAGACGAGGAGTAAAAGATCCTAATACCACCCAATGGCGACGTGCGCCCATGGGCCGCACAGCCATGTTAGTAAATGTTTTGTAAAGTCTAGACACGACTTCGGCCAAGGAGTTGGAAGGGGGATTCCTACAGGCAGTTGGCTCTGATACCAACTTGTGACGCCCCCGATTCAATCGTACACTAATCATGCACGCAAATGTGTACGATCAAGATTAGGGACTCACGGGAAGATATCACAACACAACTCTAAAAGTAAAATAAGTCATACAAGCATCATATTAGAAGCCAGGGGCCTCGAGGGCTCGAATACAAGTGCTCGTACATAAACGAGTCAGCGGAAGCAACAATATCTGAGTACAGACATAAGTTAAACAAGTTTGCCTTAAGAAGGCTAGCACAAACTGGGATACAGATCGAAAGAGGCACAGGCCTCCTGCCTGGGATCCTCCTAAACTACTCCTGGTCGACGTCAGTGGGCTGCACGTAGTAGTAGACACCTCCGGTGTAGTAGGAGTTGTCATCGACGGTGGCGTCTGGCTCCTGGGCTCCGATATCTGGTTGCGACAACCAGGTAGAAGGGAACGGGGAAAAGGGGGAGAAAAGCAACCGTGAGTACTCATCCAAAGTACTCGCAAGCAAGGAGCTACACTACATATGCATGGGTATATGTGTAAAGAGGCAATATCGGTGGACTGAACTGTAGAATGCCAGAATAAGGTGGGATAGCTAGTCCTATCGAAGACTACGCTTCTGGCATCCTCCGTCTTGCAGCATGTAGAAGAGAGTAGATTGAAGTCCTCCAAGTAGCATCTCCAAGTAGCATCTCCAAGTAGCATCTCCAGTAGCATCGCATAGCATAATCCTACCCGGCGATCCTCCCCTCGTCGCCCTGTGGAAAAGCGATCACCAGGTTGTCTGTGGAACTTGGAAGGGTGTGTTTTATTAAGTATCCGGTTCTAGTTGTCATAAGGTCAAGGTACAACTCCAAGTTGTCCTGTTACCGAAGATCACGGCTATTCGAATAGATTAACTTCCCTGCAGGGGTGCACCACATAACCCAACACGCTCGATCCCATTTGGCCGGACACACTTTCCTGGGTCATGCCCGGCCTCGGAAGATCAACACGTTGCAGCCCCACCTAGGCCTAACAGAGAGGTCAGCACACCGGTCTAACTCCTATGGCGCAGGGGTCTAGGCCCATCGCCCTTTGCACACCTGCATGTTGCGAACGCGGCCGGAAGCAGATCTAGCCCCCTTAATACAAGGGCAAGCTTACGTTCCAATCCGGTGCGCGCCACTCAGTCGCTGACGTCAAGAAGGCTTCGGCTGATACCACGACGTCGAGTGCCCATATCTTTCCCACGTAGTTGGTTAGTGCGTATAGGCCAGTAGCCAGACTCAGATCAAATACCAAGATCTCGTTAAGCGTGTTAAGTATCCGCGAACGTCGAACAGGGCCAGGCCCACCTGTCTCCTAGGTGGTCTCAACCTGCCCTGCCGCTCCGCCACAAAGTAACAGTCGGGGGCCGTCGGGAACCCAGGCCCACCTCTACCGGGATGGAGCCGCCTGTCCTTTCAGCCCCCTCATCAGAATCACTTGCGGGTACTCATCGAGCTGACCCGACTTTAGTCACCATCTGTACATTATGTATGTATGTATAGTATATACCCGTGATCACCTCCCGAGTGATCACGACCCAATAGTATAGCAAGGCAGACTGACAAGAATGTAGGGCCAATGATGATAAACTAGCATCCTATACTAAGTATTTAGGATTGCATGTGAGGTATCAACAGATGTAGCAACAATGTCAGGCTATGCATCAGAATAGGATTAACGGAAAGCAGTAACATGCTACACTACTCTAATGCAAGCAGTATAGAGGAGAATAGGCGATATCTGGTGATCAAGGGGGGAGGGCTTGCCTGGTTGCTCTGGCAAGGAGGGGTCGTCGGTGACGTAGTCGACCACAGGGGCATCAGCATCATCACGGGGTCTACCGGAGAGAAGAGGGGGGGGGGAGAAACAATAAATACATAGCAAGCAAGTGCATAACAGTACAACAAGCAGAGCTAGACGTGTTCTAACACGGTATGAGGTGATACCGGTGAAGGGGGGAAACATCCGGGAAAGTATCCCCGGTGTTCCGTGTTTCCGGACAGATGAACCGGATGTGAAATGTTGCAGGTTCACTATGCTAGGGACGCGTGATGGACGAACGGGCTGTGTTTCCGGGTTCGTCTCGTCGTTCTGAGCAACTTTCATGTACAACGTATTTTCATCCGAGCTACGGTTTATTTTATATTAATTTTAAAAGGATTTTATCATTTTTAGAATTAACAGATTTAATTTAATTAGAAAATGTAATTATGACGTCAGCATGATGTCAGCATGATGTCATTGGTCAAACAGTCAGTTGACTTAGTCAAACTGACATGTGGGTCCCACTGTCATTGACTGTTTATTAATAGATTAACTAAACAATTTTAATTAGTTTAGTTAAATGATTAGGTTAATTAAACACGATTAATTAAGTTATTTAATTTAGTTAATGAATGAATTGATTTAATTATTATTTTCATTATTATTATTATTTTAAAAAAATGTTCTGGGGCTGGGGCGTGGGGCCCCACTATCATAGTCCAGAGGGCCTATCGGGCGCGCGGGTGTGCGGGCACTAGCGGGCATCGGAGGCGGGCAAAGCCTGGCTGGCCCCGGGCATTGGCTGGAGCGGAGGAGAGCGTCGGTGAGGCTAACCGATCGGAGCAGGGTAGCAGCATCCGCGAGCGGGCGCTGGAGCGCGTACGGCGAGGGGCGCAGGTCACAACCATGGCGACGCGGTGCGCTGGTGCGGGGCGACATGGTTGGCGCGTGCAGCAGTAAGGCGACGGGCGAGCCGGCGCGGTGGTGCTCACTCGGGGACAGAGGGAAGAGGAATCCAGCGTGGGATGAGGAGATGCGGCGCGACGTGCGTGCCACGCGAGCAGTGAGCACGGTGAGAGCGAGGCTCAGATGGTCACGGCGGCAGATCTACCAGAGAGGAAGAGGGGAAGGGAAGGGGGGCTCACAGAGCCCTGTAGCTGAGCGAGGCGTGAGGACGAGGAGGCGACGACGATGGTGGGTGGCTCCGGCGAAGAGGTGGCGGGAGGCGGTGACGGTGTGCGGCGGCGGCCTGCATTGACGGCGTCTGGCGAGGACGAGCGACGAAGAAGGGAAGGCGGCACCGACGACGGCGGGTGGTGGGGCGGCTCCAGCGGGGATTCCAGGTGGCGGCGGCGGTGAACGCCCCCGATCCTGAAGAGGGGGAGTGGAACGAGCGGGCCGACTGGGGGAGGGGGTGGTTTGCCCCGATCTAGAAATCGGGGGGAGTGGGGGAGCGAGCGAGAGAGAGTGGGGGTCGGGGTAGTGGGGGAGAGGGGCTAGGGTTTCTGGCTCCCGGTGGGGAGTAGTAGCGGCCGCGGTTGGGCCGGCCAGGCGGCCCAGTAGCCTGCTGGGCCAAGGCCTAGCTAGGGGGGGTCCTTTTGCTTTGTTTTGTTTTTGTTTTAATCATGTTTAGTCTTTTCTTTTTATTTATTTTCTTTCCTGTTTTAAATCATTTTAAATTATCTAGGCACTTTATAAAAATGTGTTTATTACACCATATTTACTTAAGCAAAATATGGCACCGCCCGAACATTTTTGTTTTCACTTTTAAAAACTTTTGTTGTTTGCCATTAATTTAAATTTGAATTTTGAAGCGGTTTCGAATTAACGCGAGATTTAAAAACAGTAACCGTGGTGAGATGGCATCGTTAACATGGGATTACTGTAGCATGATTATCCTGGCGTCACAGCCCCACCCCGCGCTACTGATACACCTAAAACCCGCGCTGCTGCTAGCCTTTTCCCTAGTAGTGTATTCTGGTGAACCCATGTAAAATATTAGTTGTATTTCATTGCAAAGTACATAATAAAACCAGGTTCCAAACATATGACCATGTACCATCACTAATGTATTGTCTATTTCTTCACATTGTATTGAGGGCTAAGGATAAAGAGACGAAGTTTGTAATACGGTAAGCATAGTATGACATCATTCATATCACAAAACAACTGAGAACAGACAAACAGGCAATTGTAACATTGTGTGGGCAAGTCCAACACGGAACTAGATTACGGGTCAAGATCAAAGGAACATCACTCCTCTCTTCTAAACCTTGTAAGGTGCGATGATACGCTAAGACAATTGTGTATAAAATTGAAAAGAGTAGTAGACATTGGCTGCAAACCATGCAGTTCAAGGCACAAGTCAGAGTAAGTAGTAGTTAAAAGGCATGAGGATTAAGGACTTACAACAACGGCTTTTACTGGTGTAGTCATGCCCTTCTTGTTGCTGGTGTGACAGTCCTTGAAGATTTCCGCAGCATTTGGTTCAGGTACTTTCTGGTCCTTGCGGGCTTTCCTCTGCATTTCGAACAAGTCAATATATATCTGATAATATGGTACAGCAAAAAGAGTGAAACACCAGCTAATTACAAGAGCCTCGTAGTGTGCAATATAGCTACGAGATCCTGTCGTCTGTTGGAATTTCACTTTCATACAGTTGGCCTTGTTCTTTGAACAGTTCACCTACAAGAAGATAGATTTGTGTGGCACATGCATAAATAGGACTTCAACATGTGATCTGATCACATATATATAATGTACCTGATACTTCGGATCAGACCAGTGTTTAACAAGGCCGCTCCAGTCTTCATCCGATATATTTTCCACTGGAGATGTTTGGGAAAGTTCACTGTTAGCCTTGCCTTCAAAGTGAGTTTTCCTCAAGTAATACCGATACTGTCGTAGAGCAGACTTGAAAACATGGGTGCAAGCTTGTCTGGTTGCATCATCTTGGCTATCCAACTTGAACCTCATCTGTTGAAAATTATGGGAGTCTCAGTATCAGCAACCTAGAAAGTATGGGACAGAGCAAGACGATATTACTAGTTTCCATTCATAACCATACTTACAGATAAATGGTCGAGGAAGGTGTTGAACTGGGTTTCGTCTTTGTCATTCTTGTACTGAATCCATGTTGGGAGGATACGTACATGACACCTAACGGCAACCGCTGCCTCTGATACTAACTTGGCTGACTCTGTAGCATCACATGGCGTATTTAAACCTGCCTCAAAAATGGATCTCCATTCTTCCTCCTCTAGATTTAGTTAACCTATCGAGCATTATCCCTGATGTTTGTTTCCTCTTGTGCCTAGGTGCTAGTCCAACAACGAACATAGGAAGTGTTAGTGTACATCAAACTGTGAGACTACATATAAAGAAGCATGCAACTATAACTTGACTCCAGCAACTACCTTCTTGCTGTTGAAGCTCACAAGGTTCATCTGATATTGCCAACTCGTCTTGTGTCAAGAGTGCTTGGGAAGTAGTGTCAGGTGGCAAGGGATCTTGGGAACGTGCTGCTAGCTCAGTTGACACACGAGTAACTTGTGCAGCTGGTAGTACTGTGGTAGGTGTTGCAAGAACTAGGGTTGTCTCTGCTTGTTTGGTGGCAGCTATTTGTTTCTGTTTGGCTTTTTTTTCAGCTCGTGTAGCATGGGATGCCATGTTTGTAGAATTTTCCGCTGGACTTTGACCTTCTATTGCACCATCAGTACTAGCAGAATCTGCAGGATTCATCCGCTTCTCATTCCCTGCCATTTTGTGTTTCTTCCTCTTTCTCTGTGCCATGTTAAGTCAAGCCGACAAGAAAAACGAATAACAATTTAGTTCTTCAGAAAAAATTGATGCGTGATGCAGACGAACTGAACTTTGATGTTAGACAACCACATGATAGGAGGATGTAATATGTATGAAAAACAGGACGGAAGAGATAACCAGAACTATGATGTGTAAACTAAGAAGAAGACATTTCACCAAATTAGAAGCAATGCAATGGAAGGTAGACACCATATGAAAGATGCTACAAATATCGCTCTGCCAAGTTAACAATGTCTCATCATAAATGGCATTTAAACAAATGCGAAGCAATACAAGAAATAAATCATATGCAAGATGCGAACAACATCACACTACCATGTTAGAGGTCTCTCGTCATTAGTGCCATTGCATATTCATAGCATTGCATATTCACAGCTTATGATGTGTAAACTAAGGAGAAGGCATTTCAACAAATTAGAAGCAATGAAAGTTAGACACCATATGAGAGATGCAACGAATATCACTCTAGCAAGTTAAAACTATCTCGTCATAAGTGCCATTTCAACAAATTAGTAGTACAAGCTAGAAAAGAATGCGAGAATTAAACCTATATCACACTCCAAAGTCAAACATGTCTTAAGATAAGTGATTGTTGCAGGTTACACAACAGTAGTAATTTGATGTAAGAACATGGTGTGATAGACATATATTGTATGTTCTAGAAAAAGGAACACGTGTCTTATTCAAGTATAATGTGTAAAGTAAGTAGATGGAATTCAACAAAATTAGAAGCATTACAAGCTAGACATCACACATAGCATGCAACCACATATAACAGTGCCAAGTTAGAGGGAGCATCGGTGATGGTGCACTAAGGGAGACGTGCTCATCATAAACACAACTTTGTTGAGTGTCTATGCACGTGTTGTCTTGGAAATCATCTTGAGGGTGTGGAGGAGTAGAAACTGTAGAGGCCCTCCGTTCGGAAGGAGCACCTTTATCCGCTGCCTTGCTAACTTCCTTCCGCTTTATTGATTTTGAATTGTCAAGTAAAACCGACAAGAAAAAGCAATAAAATTCTCTCTTCATGCATGATACTGACAATCACTACTTTGATGTAAGGCAAACACATGATACCAGGATGGAATATGTACGAAAAACAGGACGACATGGCATGTTCACAACTGTTTGTGTAAACTAAGCAGAAACCATTCTAACAAATAAGAAGCAATGCACGCTAGACACCACATGAAAGATGCAACCAATATGACTCTGCCAAGTTAAAAGCATCCCATCATAAATGGAATTTCAAGAAATTAGAAGCAGCGCATCCTATAAATCATATGAAAGATGCAACTAATATCACACTACATATACTAAAGGTGTCTCGTCATATTGATTGATGCGGGATATGTAAGGACATGCTTAATAGACATATGTACTATGTACTAAGTACAGGAAGGCATGTCACATTAACATGTATAATGTATAAGCTAAGCAGACTAGCACATGCAGTTTAACCAGATTGGAAGAATTACAATCTAGACACCATATGCAACATACAACCACATATCACGCTGCCAAGTTAGAGCAAGCACCTGCGATGCTAGTGTAGGGCAAATGCTGTAATCAACTACAGAGCTACGTTCACTATCTTCATCTAGCATTGCTGTTTCTTGAGAATCATGTCGGGAGGCTGTCGCTGCATTCTTTAAATGAGGAGTCGTCCCCTTGCCTGTCTGCCTCATCATAAGTGATTGATGAGGGATACACAAGAACATTAGTTTGATGTAAGAACATGGTTAATACACAGATGTACTAGTATGCACCAAAAACAGAAAGGCATGTGATATTCAAAGGTATAATGTGTAAGCTAAGTAGATGCAATTTAACAAAATTGGAAGCAATACAAGCTAGACATCTGGCTGGAGTGGTGAGCATGATCATCTAGGACCTAAGAGCTTGGTGGGAGGCGGGCTGCTTCGCCACCATCGCAACTTTTTAGTTGGCTTCCAGGTGATGCCTATCTTTGCTGGGCTTGTCACTGGCTCGGCCAGTGCCCTGACTAGCTATTTGTCTTCTGGTGCTCACAGGATGGTGGTTCATGTAAAAAATATCTTTCCTTATCTTAATAAAGGGGCTGTTTGGTTTGTGACTAACTTTGCTAAATGTTGCCACACCTAAAGCTAGGCAAGTTTGACTAACTTAGGTGAGCGTTTGGTTCAAGCCACACCTTCGGCAAGCCACACTTGGACCCCACACACACACAAAATGTGGCAAGATTCCCTTAGGCTTGCCAACTTGTGGTTTTCACGTTGATGAACTAACCTTAGGCAAGCTTGGCAAAAATATGTGGCAAAGTGTGGCAATGCTAGGCCTAGAACCAATCAGACCCAATGACCGACTTCGGCCTTTTGAATACAAGCTAGACAACATATGGAACATGCAACCACGTATGACACCGTGAAGTTAAAGCAAGCACCTGGGATGGTGGTTCATTGCGGGCGAGGTCGTCAACTCCAGAGCTACGTTTACCATCTCCATCTGCTGAGACTGCACCCTTTATAGCGCTGTAACGTGTCGTGCCTAACCGCGAAGAAAGCTGGGTCAATTTCTCCCTTATCTTTTTTGCTTCTCTCGAGGCAGACTCTGAAATACCCTTGCATAAAAACACAATAGTGAGAGTATGGGTGAAGTGTGTGCAGAACTAGTGCACTGTAAAAGTAGCAGATATCTGGTGGCTGAAAAATAAATGACAGGAGACATATGATAGCTCTACAACATTGCATGGCAAACAAAATTAGATTCTACTTCATATGATTTTGTAATATATGAGCATAGGAAATGCAGGTACTCCTCCAGCACACCACCACATGTGGTCATATCTAAGATAATAGTCGACTGAAAATAAATAGGTCAGTCGATTTTTTAATGAACCGTCCGATCTATAAGGAACGGGCAGATGGCCTTCGTCTACCTCCCGCCAGTCACTGTTGACGATCTTTTTGGAACCGCCAGCAACCACCGGCCCAGACCCTGCCTCCGCTGCCCTGCCCTCCCCCTGACCTCACACCACCGTCGTTCTTGGCAGCGCCCCCAGGCCATCTCTTTAATCCCGGCCGACCTCCAGATCGGGCGCCAGTAGCTCTAGGCTGCACACGCCCCTAAGATAAACACCAAGGCGCTGCTTCCCCAGTGTAATAGGCGTACTAGCGCCTGTTACACCGGGGAATGCTTCCGTTAATTGGGAATCAACTGGCCAGAAATTGAAATTCAGGGGGGCGACGGACCTCTAGCTAAGGTGAAATAGTATATGAGGAGAAACCTTGTGCAAGTAGACACATAAGATTAGCACGAATAAGGGAAGAGGAGTACCTTTATCGGTTGCCAGTGTGGTGTCGATATGTCGTGACGATCTTCTTGTTTTTCCCGGGGGAACAGATGTTTTGGAGAGCCGTGGATCCTTGGACAAACCCATGGCCAAATTGTTGACTGTGTTGCCGTGGCCGTATATCCACGGAGGGGAAGCAGATCCGAGGCGGCGAAGGACAGCGTAGCAGGAACCGCCCCGGTGCGGTGGACGGTGGTGAAGTTGGAGCGGCAGCGGTGAGGCGTAGGACAGAGTGGTTGAACTAGGTCGGGTACGGATAGCTCGGCCTCGGCTTCAACTACTAGCCATGGAGGGCGTTGCGGTTGAGGTTGCGATGGATGACGACGTCGGGTATCGGCTCTGGCGTGATGGAGGAAGGCGGCGGTTGATGGGTGGGATGGGGTGGCGGACGGAGGACGCCGGGGTTTTACAGCTGGTGGAGAGGTAGTTTTGGCGCCCACGGAGT
>NC_041381.1:151508581-151519134 GCF_002162155.2 Triticum dicoccoides
GTCCGGGATGCGCTTGTTTTTGGCTTTTTTGAACAGAAGATGGGACGCGCTTGTTTGAAATTTGGGGAAAGTACAAACTTTGCCCCCCTCTTAAATTTCTGACCTACTGCGGGTCGGGGGTAGGATGGTAATCCCAGGTGTCCCAAATAGTGGGCGGGAGCGATTTCGGCCGCACGCATGTGTGCTTAGGCGACCATTGTGTATGAATGTTTTTCGGAGGCGGTTGCGTGGCGTCTAGATGAAGCTACAAACCTACCCTGGTTTAGACCTTTGGACGTCGGGCCGGTAGGTTTCACGGGTCGGAGTTATTAGAAAAGTAATTTCCTTGTACTACCAAACATTGGTCTCACGCAGTTTTGGGCGAGTAGATGCTCTTTTGGCGTTTCGTTCGAAATTTTGAAACACAAGCATTCACGTTTAGAGTACTCTTGAACTATGAGGATTGACCTAAATAGACAACGTTATATTTGACCTTGTATGTTTGAAAACCTCATTAAATTATCCGCTTCTTTTTGAAATTTTGACACCTGAAATCCTATAACTACGATTATTTTGGAATGGAGGAGCTAAATTTGAATCTATTTTGTACACGACTACATATGCTATTATGTACAAAATCAGAGCAAAGATTGGTGCCCCCATAATTTAGGTATGATTTACAAATGCCATGATATCAAATTCAAATAATTGAATGGACTTCATGTTGAATTCGATTTTTTAAACCACCTTAAGTTGAACTCAAATGTATGCTAGTTCATAGGTAGCTATTTATAATGTTCATTGGGTAACTTTCATATGTATAATGTGCTTTACACACACAACATGAACTATACTCACGTTTATATTCGATTGCCAAAGCGATCCATTGTCTGGAGTTCAAAATACTAACTATGTGGATCAATTCTGTCGAATAATAACATAGACATGCTCAAATTCGATAGAATCTAGATGTTGGATCAATGACCGCTCCTTACGCGAATTGCAAATATCATGATCCCATCCTAATATTTGGATACAATTTATATCTTTAATCAATGTGTACAACAGTCTTTTACGTGTAGTTTCACTCTCCATCGGTGGTCTCTCACACATGCTCACACACTCTCTCCCGAGGTGTCTTTCTCGCACACATGCTCTAGATATAACCATCCCTCCCTCTCGTAACCATTTAAAACTGTTTTCACTAACCTTTATCACAAGCACTCTTCCTCTCGCAAGCATACACACGCACAATCCCCATCGACCCTTTCTATATACATGGACCTGCCTACGTGTCTCATGTACGCACATTATCTTTAGGCCTGTTTCTCACGCATTGTCTCACACCTCTCTTCCTAATCGACGAGTATGATTCTAGCAGAGCATTCTGTAGGATGCCCCTTAAAGTTAGGTTGGATGAATAGTAATATCAGAGATAAAGGGGTTACCTTAGTCTGAGAACCTAGGGTTACAAATCCTAGCCGGCTTTGTCAGTGGACACAGAGTCCTTCACAATTCTGCTATCTTTGTCTTGTACGACTAGTCATCCATGGGTCTTCCTAAATGCGTCATAGGCCGACCAATGTGGCGCAGGACGGAACCGAACGAAGGGCCTCACCTCGACCCACCGGACCTCACGCGGTGACACACCCTCTACCCCCATGTCTCATTATCTTCTCACACCACACATACCAACATAAACACCACACACACAAAATATTTCTCCTGGTGCCTCTATTCCCTCCCCCCTTGCATATACACACTCAAGGGAAGGGAATCTCTCGTCATGACGTCATATTTGTCTCTCTCTCTAGACCACTCCCATTTATCGTGCTATCTCTCCCACGCCCCCACCCCCACCCCCCGCCGGCCCCACTATCCATGCCTCTCTCGAATACGTAATACACACACATACCTCTCTAGGCCCCGCCAAATGCATCAAATACACATTCACACATGTTACATCACATACCCATTGATCTAAAAAGCTCTCTCACGTTTATTTCGCATACAACATTCCTTTTGAATAAATTGTGGCCAAAAAATTATTTTAGAGTTTCTAGATATATACAACATTACAAAGTTATATGGAGGAGTACGAACGCTAATTTTCATTGCATGGTGCCCACAATGATATTTATTCCGCACTGTCAATTTGTATATTTTTATACTATATACAAAGTTAGTCATAATAAAGAGAAACGAAGAGCATCTCTCTCTCCATCGCATACCCCCCTGTACGCCCCTTTCACGTATGCACACAAAACTATCTCCAGCTCCTCTAAAAGTAAGCCCCCAGAAAATTCACGCATGTTTCATCTTTGTCTCGCGATATATGCAATGACGATAATTATATTTGAAGCGAAAGCACGATACATACATTGGACTTCAGAATCCACTCATTACGGTCACCATTTACGTTTAGTGGTTATTATACAGTCACAGACTCACCGTACAACTCTGTATTTGCTCAAGACATGACTAGTTGACCAGTTAAACGCTCCACGTGGCATCTCTAGTGTTGCATCACATTATCTCACTACCATCGCGCCCACCTATTGGCTTGTATCTACTCTACATCTACACTCTTATAAAATACATAAATAAAATACACTCTTATAAAAAACAGAGTTGGTGATGATGGTGTGCCTGCCATCCTGCAATATAGGCCGTTCGATTTATATCTGACAGATAGGAAAGAAACTATGGCAATTTTGCAAAAAGGTACCCACACACCTCTCCACATTTGCAAATAAGGCCTTCCCTCGTTCATTCTTTTCTTTCACAAGATAAACTAGTCATACATATGTATCTTGATGTTACGTGCAACGCACGGGCATCTTGCTAGTAAGAATGAAAACAAACGACAAAAAAAATATTTGGACGGTGGTTCGAAGTCATGACCGCGGGCATAGCGGACAAGGTGGCCTTGTATTGGTATGTTGAGCCATCTGTTTTAACACACAAGAGCTGGTGTGGTGATTATACACACACGCACGCATGCACACAAACTGCATGCATGCAACACTCACACGTACACACGCAGCCACGCACACACGCAACACTCACACACACACACACGCATGCATGCACACACCAGTACACCAGACGACCAACACACACTCTCATGCTCAAGTGCTCAACCTACACGTGCATGCGCACACATCAGGCCCTGACAGACACATACACAACCAGGTGATTCCCGCGCACGGGTTGTAGTCTTGTCGCGCATGCGTACATTTGTGTTTATCTGACCTTTTCCCTATGCAAACTGACAGGTGGGACCCACAAGGTACGTGGTCAATTTGACTAGTCAACATGGCACCACGCAGACTATTTGGCTGGTCAACAGAGTGCAATCCGATGCTGAACCGTGAGCAAGTGACCATATAATTACCGCAAAATGTATATAGTGACCGTAATCAGCTTATTCTGAAGTTCGGTGACTGTATTACGCTTTTCTCTCTGTAGGCCCTCCAAAACTACATCTCTACACGTTCTCGCATGTTACATCTAACAACTATGCAATACAACACTACTACTACACTCTAACACAATAAATCATATGTGTTTTTAGTTTTACTAGATATCATATTGTTACATATTCAGTTTGCATACATTAAAATTGCCTTTGAAATGTATGACCAGTATCATCTACGGTGCGGCAAAAATCCCGACCTTTCCTGTTTAATCAGGGTTGTATCAATGGATCATGCGGAACAGTAAAACTATAGTACTGTACAGTACAATTGACAGTTCACTGGGCCGTCGTGTCGTGTACTCCTCCATCATAAGAGTGGAGCGCTCGCTTTCATAAATCTTCTAGTCCCTTTCGCCGACATGTGGGACATCAAGCTACCTGGTCTACGTGCCATACCGGAATACAGTGCAGAGCAGCCGGGGTGAAGCACCCCAGTCATGGCGCCAGCATAGTAAATGAGCAATGAGGCATCAAATCACAAAGCTGCACCTTTCCCGCAGTTAAGTTGGAGGGACGAAGTAATAATGCTAAAAAAAGAAGTTGGAGGGACGAAGCAACCATCATTTCACTCGTTGCTGAATCCGCTTCTCCCTCATCTTCTTCAATTTAACCACGTGTTGCTTCTGCCGTTGTTCTGCCTCATGTGGGACGCGGATCGGCTTGGTAAAGCACTGACACGTGGGACCACATGTTAGCAAACCGCCAGGACAACGTCCTCTAAAAATAAGAAACCTCCCCCGCCATCCGCGCGGCAAAATCACCTCCTTTTACTAATCTTGATTCTATAATTTTTTAGATCAATATAACTGAGATTTGTATAGATAGCACACAGGAGCAAAACCAAGTGGTACGGTTAAGGGCATCCACAATGTGTAGCCAAATGTGAAAATAGCTTTTGGCATCATGGCAACCATTGTGGACGGTGTTGCCAAAGCCAAAAAGATGGAACCGAAGCTCCCTAATTGATTGATTGAAGGAATAAAAAAATGCAACGTCTCTCCTCTTTCTCACATGCTTGGACGCATGTAGTACAGTATAGAGCATAGAGTCTACTCCCCTATCCCTTCTATCACAAATCACAAAGCAGTGAGGCGTCAAATCACAAAAGCACGGATGAAGCAACCATCATTTCACTCTTCGCTGACTTTGCTTCTCCATCGTCTTCTTCGAGAAACCATCTCACCGCACTAAGCTGGACAGACGGTGCTATTGTGTACTCCTAGTAGTACTAGTCCTTTGGTTCAACGGACTTCTTGGATGCAAATAAGGCAGTTGTCTTGGCTTGCAGGCGGCACTTGCGAATGACTTACCGTGGTCTCCCTCAATGGTATTCTCCGTCGAACGCACTTCGCCAAACCACACAAAAAAGATATCGTCGATGTCACCACAATGGAGAAGGAAGTCAAATATAGTTACTACCTCCATTTTTTTGTACACAAGGCCAGTATATCAAAATTACAACTTGCAAAAGGCCAATAACACTAATTGAGGCAATATTGATGGGGTTTGCCACGTACTACAAACAAGGACATTAATATCCCCTGCATGTATGAGGAAGTGAGAAGGTTGGTTTGCATGGCGCTGCATTAATCAAGCGATGAGGAGTGAGATGGTTCGCTCTTTGCTCCTTGGAGAAAAAATACGCATTAATTAACACGTGAAACGAGGATTTGTATCGATTAAATCCCGCGAAGGAAAACCCCGCCTTTCTTTTTTAACACTAGTACTCCAAGTACGTACGTACTTATCCTATTTGGGTCTAGGCCTTGCATTGACAAACTTCGCCACACATGTTTGCCAAGCTTGCCTAAAGTTTTCAAAATGAGAAGGAGGTACACTTGCGCATGGCTATCGCAGTCGCACCGCACCCTCAGACGGTCGCTCCTGCACGCCGCGGTCGCACCACACCCTCACACAGTCGCTCCTGCACGCTGCAAACCCAACCAAGGGAACACACCCTCACTGACACGTGATGTCGCATGTGAGCAAACCAAACTCAGCCATCCTACCATTGACACATAATTTTGTTCATAGAGTATGTTTATCCAACCGCATGTTGGGGAGTATCCGTACGGCCCGTGCGGTGGTCTGTTGGGGAAGAAGAAGAGGCGAGGAAGAAGGAAAGAAGGGTTAGGAGACATAGGATATTCATCCAACCGCCTGAAATGGTAGACTGACCCAAGTCAGGCGACTTGCATAACAAATATATGTTTTTACACAGCAAAAGATCCATAAAAACAACAACATAAAGAAAAACTATCACTGCTTACAGAACGAGACAACCTCGTCATCTTTGGCTCCCGGCGCGAACCAGCCGTAGCTGCCGACGTGTGTCTCCGCACCGTGGTTGGGCTCGGCCTCCAGCTACTCATTCACGTGGAGCGTGCGGGCGCTCTGCATGGATGAGAGCACAGCCCGGTTCAAGTTGAGGATGTCCGGTTCCGCCAGCAGGAGGGCCTCGATGGCAGCAGCATCCGCGCGCTCCACGTCGAGTCGAGCCTCCGCCGCCCGGTTCATGTCCAGGACGTCCGGTTCCGCCTGCAGGAGGGCGTCGATGAGAGCGGCATCCACGCTCTACTTCGAGTCGAGCCTCTGCCGCCCGGTTCAAGTCAAAGACGTCCGGTTCCGCCTGCAGGAGCGCCTCAATGGCAGCGGCATCCACGCGCTCTGCCTCAAGTTGAGCTTCCGCCGCCCGGTTCACATCCACGACATTCGGTTCCGCCTGCAGGAGAGCCTCGATGGCAGCAGCATGCGCACGCTCCGCGTCAAGTTGAGCCTCTGCCTCCCGGTCCTCCTTTAGTATCGCCATGTTGAACCACTGGTCCGCCTGCACCATGGGGGACTCAGACGCCGGCACGAAGTCGACGTCCATCGTCTCATACCCATCGGGGGACTTCTGCTTCGCAACCTCCACCATGAACATTGGATCGGCTTCCTCCTCCGCGTAGCTTGGCTCCAGAGAACTCGGGGATTGGCCTGCCGCAAAGGGAGCTTGGGAACGGAGGTCTGTGGCATCGACCGCCGCTGCGATTTCTGCGCGGTGCTCCGCGTCAGCATCTTCTAGTAAGTGATCTTTCGGCGCACCATGGCTTTCCGGTGAACTAGAGGACGCTTGACGTGGGCTAGGGGATCTAAAGGTGGGGGAATGGGCTAGAGATTAGGCGTGATTTTAGGGTAGTGGTTGGCGTAGGCCGAGCAGCGAAGGTTCTGGTGTGAATAGTGGTTCCTGTGACGACCGGTCAATCGGTTTTGACTGTACATCGCTCTTGTCACGTTCGCGTTGCAGCCCGGCATGCTGGACCCTCCACGTCGCTCACCGAATGGAACGCACTTCGTCTTGCATTTTTGCTTGCTTGTGGGAACGCAGTTTAGAGCAAACCGACGTCCCTCCCCCTCCCCCGCCCGCGTCATTTATTATACTATCACTCCCTCCGTTTTATGCGGAGTAAATAAAAACAGAGGGAGTATACTACGGATGAGGATCCCCTGACGTGGCCGAACCCATTGAGTAACTGACATGCGGGGCCTAGCAAGCATGGGGTCCGCCAGTAAGTGACCGAAAGGGAGGGTAAGGCAGGGATACCTACGTCAGAGGATCCACTTCCACTACTACTCCCTCCTTCCATTTACTATGCATGGCCTAATGCATTTTTCGAGGCTAACTTTAACCAAATGTTAGAGTAATAATATATGACATGCAACTTAGACAAAGCATACGGTCAAATTCGTATGTGAAAGGAGTTTCCAATGATATAATTTTCACATTATACATCTCATGTACTATTAATATTGCCAATAGTCAAATGAGGTTTTAAAAATGCATTAGAGCATGGTTAATAATATAGCCAGTCGATGGCTATGAGGGACTGCCATGTCATCTATAGCCATCATCTATTATATGCACTCATACGGTAGTGTGGGCTACAAGGTTGGCTATTTCCCGCAAAAATATATATAAGGTTGACTGTTGTATTAGTACTTTTTTCCATCTCCTCTCTATCTCTTTATTCATATTTATTGTACTATTTAACTAGGAATGCGTATATAGCTAAGGCTCTTGCATGAGAGCTCACTCCCCTTACTTTTTCACATCTCTCTCGTCCACATAGGCCCTACATAAATGGAATGAGGGAGTACAGATGTTGTCAGTACTCCACGTGTACTATTGGATAGGGATCTTAAAAAAGTTACTATTGGACTGGCTATACATGGCGAAATCCTAGTAGGAAGAGCATGCGCGAGAACAAGCACATTCACATGGTTGAAAACAAATTGGAAACCATCTCGAGTACAAATCTAGGAGTACATACGAATCCAACAATATTGATTGGGGGTTGTTGAATGTTGATACTTTTTTGATCAAAGTAGAGATACTTTGACTACACATAAAACTTATATGTAAACTAGAAAGGATAGGAGGGAGTATATTGTACATTCAAAAATGAAACGAACATTGAATACCCTTTATATATGATTTGCGGATGCTATGATTACCGGTTCAAAATTTTGAATCCGCCTTAGGTATCACGTGCCCCCACTCATTCTCTCTTGATTTCATCTCGGGGTCCGGAGATTGATTGAAAGAGGACTAGGGTGGGTACATGCGAATGATACTCGGCGGAATATTCAAATGAGGCATGAGGGAGGATGGACTGGACCGGAGGGCGACATGATCGATGGAGAAGAGGGTTGGAGAGGAATGAGAAATAAGCAAACGCCACATGATTATACTTGAATGGCTCAAATAAACAATAAGTTGTCTCGCTTGGCCTACATAGTGAAAGGCCTAATGCGCAACGCGGAGCACTGATGCTCGAGTATGGCCGGGAAAACAGGGAAATCGACATTTGGGGCACACCCCGTCGGTACGATGTAGCGCAGACTAGTCCAATGGAGGACCTGGCCCATGGCCTCCTCGCCACCGACAACCGTTCATGTGGGTCGTTGGGGCCAACAACGTGGCGCAGCTCCAGCACCGCCTCTGGACACGGCGACCGCGGTGAGTGACACACTCATATTGTCGCTAGAAACGGTCGATTACAGTGTGTCGAGGGTGCCGTAGTGTTGTGGTACGATCAATAGTATGTTTGGTTTGTGCCCAAGGTTGCCCCATCAAAGCATTGGGTAGCCAAAATTTTGGTTGAGGTTTTGGTTGCCCATGATTTGGCCGACATTGGCAAGAAAAATGAACTAGAGTTGGCTAGAGTTCATTGGCATGCCAAAAAAATGGCAACCATCCAAACAAAGACCAATCTTTGGGTCATGACCAAATTTTTGCTAAGGTGCACTTTGGCCAC
The DNA here is from genome assembly GCF_002162155.2 of Triticum dicoccoides. Taxonomy (NCBI): domain Eukaryota; kingdom Viridiplantae; phylum Streptophyta; class Magnoliopsida; order Poales; family Poaceae; genus Triticum; species Triticum dicoccoides. Next base: position 151,517,339 of record NC_041381.1, read on the forward strand.
AATCCAAACACACCCCAACACCCGGCTCGTCAAGGATGCACGGGGCACCGCGACGCGTCCGCAGAGTGGTGTAGCGTGGCCAACTGCTTCCTCAGGACCTGAGACCATGCCGGGTCATCTTGCTTTTTAAATGACATGCGGGGATCGCATGTGATCAAAGGGCATCTCCAACGTTGCCAAGACCGTAACTGACTACCCTGGCACACCAAAACCCTCGTCCCTCGCACTGTCGCGCGGTGCGTTCCCTGCCGGTACTAGCTGCCCGCATTCATGCCATCTGTTTGTATGTCATTGTTAAGAGGCTCGGTGCCCGAGGAACCAACTCCGGTGACTTAATGACGCACCTGGACGCTTGGCCTCACCGAAATGCGCTACTTAAAGCGGCAACGCCCGGCTAACCTCCACACCATAGCGCATCGTCCTTCTACCTGGCACCACATCTGCCATGACTGCAAGTGAAAACGCTTTGTGGGAGAGCTTGTCTTCAGGGATGAAGCTTGAGGTCGCCGCCCTCGCTCAAGTCGCACTCGCTACGCAATAGCGGCGTAGCCGGACGCGGATGCTACCGCACAAGCGGTGGACACACTGGCGGCCGACGATGGGAGCACCGTCAGCCACGCATCCTACTTGCCATCGTCCAACGTCTGGCACCGCTGAGGTCGGGGACTCCTCCGAGGATGAGTAGGGCATGGAAGGCAGCAGGGCATGGTGTGCCAACTGGCCGGTCCATATCCCATGTTCTACTCTTCCTCGCCGGAGACCGCACCTTCACTTCATGGGTCTTGAACCCCACCCCCATACATAGAGATCGCAGATGGAGGACGTCGGTCGCCGCCGTAGAATAGGTTTAGGGTAGGGTTTCTTTTATTTTTCTGTCCTATAAAAGTTTGAAATGTAATGAAAACCTGCCGTGTTTGCATTAATCTCGGTCGGTGTATATGAATTTTCACAATAATATAGTATATTGTAGGAGTACTAGCAAGATGCCCGTGCGTTGCACGGAAGATCAAGATCTTGTGGGAGAAAAGGATGAACGAGGGAAAGCCTTATCTGCAAATGTAGAGAGGAGTGCGGGTAAATTGCCATAGTTTCCTTCCTATCCGTTAGATATAGATCAGACGGCCTATATTGTAGGATGACAGGCACACCATCATCACCAACTCTGCTTTTTATTGAACCGAGACAAATCTAACATGCGAAGTAAAATAAACACATAGGGTCTATACATACACAATTTATCTTAGGCACTCCAATAGTACGTCCACTACACATTCACGCATTTCACATCTTTCTACATATACGGGAACGTACAAAAGGGTTAACGTAAATTGCCTCTCTCTCTCCTCCCCTGATTTTCATGGTGGTGGGCCCTTCCCTCCTCCCAATCTACAATCAACAGCTCACACGTTTCACATTACGTTAATTACGTAACTGGGATTATGTAGGTGTAGCATTACTCGTCCTAAAAAACCCAACTAAGCCAACCTCCCAGCATATTGCGCGGGAAAAGACCCGTCCACTGTTTTAGTCGGGATTACCGGATTACTAGTAGTTGTATCGATGGATCACGCGAAGCAACAATTTTTTTTTGAGGGGGCGAAGCACCTAGTTTATAAAAGGAAAAAAGGCGGTACACTCACAGCACTCCTATCGCGGTCGCATTGCACCACACACACATTCGGTCCTGCACACGGCTCCCGCAAACGGAACGCGCTTCGGCTTGCCTCTTCACTGACACGTGGGACTGCACTTGGAGAAACCGACCATGCGCCAAACTCCCCCCGCCCACCATGCGA
>NC_041381.1:151519547-151538703 GCF_002162155.2 Triticum dicoccoides
ACCGCCCTTCGGCCAACTAGCCAATAATATTCCCCAAACCCCCCTCTCGCTCCCACAGTACGCTCTTGTAGACTGCCGTCCTCGAGACGCGCCGCCACCGCTGGCTACGTTCTTGTGGAGGCGCATGGCGGTCAGCGCTGCCACCGCTGGTGACGTTCGTGTGGAGATGCACGACGGTCAGCTTCTCCCACCGTACGCGCATTCTAGACTGAGGCCCCGTTCATGTTGGTGTAGCGCTGAATGTTAGCTGGTAGACACTGTTAATCTCACTGTTTGCTGAAGTAGTTTACGGTCAATATGCTCTGCTTAAGAAGCTTCCTTGCCCTGTTCTGCACTCAATCTGCTTAGCTGAGATGGCATGCGAAGGCCAATTAGTTGCTAAAATATCCTCCCATATATTTATTGTGACATATATTTCCATGGTCTAGTAGCCAATCTGTTAGGTGAAATAGCTCTACACCATTTTATACTCGATCTTTGTTGCTGCAATGGCCTTCAGAAGTTCGATGGCTGTGTGCTCGGCCTCATTGACTGCTGAAACAGCCTGCCATTATTTAGCACTCAAATCTGTTTGCTGAGTTAGCTTTACATATATTTCGTTACTTAGATGTGCTCGTCCAAATATCTTGCCATAGCTTTAGACATCGACCTAGGTATTTTTTTCTAGACTGCATAAAAAAGCATATATGTTTTTCCTGTAATATCTAGTAGAAGAACTAATTTGTATGTCTAACAGATGGACATGACTTGGATAACTTCCGCTTGAAGATTCACCGCTGCATATGTTGAGGGGGTTGAAAACTTCATGAACTTTATCAGAGCTGAGTACGGTGGTCCAAAATCAGATGTGCTCTGCCCGTGTAGCAGTTGTATGAATTCAGTTACGAGACCCCAGCCAATTGTGCAAAATCATCTACACTTGTACGGGATGTCGGTCACATATACTAGGTGGGTTCATCATGGTGAAACTGTGAACGTCAATGTTATTGACTACGTGGAAGCAGCAGATCACCATCTTGATCTGCCTGATGTTCAGGTGGAAGAGGAGGAGGAGGTGGTGGTGGCGGAGCTAGTGAGTTTGACCAACATTGAAACAATGCTATGAAATGCTCGTGCATTCCATGAACTTTCACCTGCAGAAGAAAAACGATGGGCCCGCATGTTGGAACAATGCAACATGGCTGTCACCCCAGGAAATAAGCTGTCAGTATTCTCAGCTATGGTCACCTTTCTTCAGGTGAAGACATCTGAGCGGATGACCAACAAATCATTCGATGCAATGTTGGCTGCTTTCCGCAAATCTTTCCCAGATGCGTCTGAGCTGCCACACACCTACAGTAAAATGAAGAATTTCCTTCATGCAGTTGGAATTGGATATGATATGATCCATGTTTGTAAGAATAATTGTGTTCTGTTCCGGAAGGATTATGCCAACTTAAGTGAATGCCCGAAATGCAAATCATAAAGATGGAAAGATGGCGATGCTGTGAAGAGGATTCCTCATAATGTTCTGAGACATTTTCCAATTATACCAAGATTGCAGAGGTTGTTTCATGATGCTGAAACAAGACAGGATGTACTGTGGCATTCTAGGAACTAGGAGTATAGAGATCAGAATGTAATGATCCATCCATCTCATGGTAGTGAGTGGAAAAGCTTCAATCATAAACACAAAAAGTTTGCTGCTGACCCGAGAAACATTAGAATTGGCTTAGCTTCAGATGGATTTAACCCATTTGGCCACCAGAGCGCCACATATAGCATGTGACCAGTGCTTGTTATCCCTTACAACATGCCTCCAAATGTCTGCACCAAAGAATCAAACTACATGATGGCCTTGCTCATTCCAGGTCCAAAAAGTCCTGGAAAGGATTTTGATTTGTTCATGGAGCCTCTCGTGGAGGAACTTCAACAGCTATGGAGGGGTGTTCTCACTCGAGACCTATATAGCAGCCCACCAACTGATTTCTTTCTGTGTGCTGTTATAATTTGGTGCATCCACGATTATCCGGCTTTGGGCACTATGTCAGGGCGAACGACACATGGTTACAATGCATGTGTTCGCTGTGACAGGAATCCGCTGTCATACGCAATACTTAGCAAGATCTGTTACATTGGACACCGCCATTTCCTTGCCAAGGACAAGCCGCATCCTACCAAATACCGAAGACATGTGTTCAATGCAAAGCATGAAAACCGTGATGCGCCAAAGAGGCTCACCGCTGATGAGTTGCAAGTGGAATTAGAGAAGGTCAGGCATATTACACCAGGAAGCCATCCTGGTAATGGTAGCGGGAAAAGGAAGCGTGGCAGGGCAGAAGAGAGATTATTGTTTACCTGTAGGTCCACTTTGTGGGACTTGGAGTATTGGAAAGATTTGGATCTGCGGCATAATCTTGATGTGATGCACATCGAGAAAAATATATGTGACAACATTATCGGCACAATTCTTAATACTGAAAGCAAGACGAAAGATACCTTAAATCTAGGATTGATTTGACATACCTGGGTATCAGACAGGATTTGCAGGTGCAAGATGAAGGTAAACCACGGGATATGGCACCAACTGTGTACGTCTTGGACAAGGTAAAAAGAAAAGAATTCTGCGAGGTCCTGTCACGTGTGAGATTCCCACATGGATTTTCTTCCAACCCTGAAAGGAGAGTCAGTGCAGATGGAAACAAGGTACAAGGGTTGAAAACTCATGACTGCCACGTCCTACTTCAAAGGGTTTTACCTGTTATCCTTAGAGGATTGGGCCGCCCTAACTTATACAGAGCAGTTGCAGAGTTGTGACAATTCTTCAGGGAACTCTATAGTAGAAATATCAGGATAGATGCTTTGGAGCGTCTTAGAGACAAGATACCAACTATCCTATGCGACCTTGAGAAGATATATCCTCTGGCCTTCTTTGATGTGATGGTGCATTTGGCTGTTCATCTACCTGATGAGGCACTACTTAGAGGTCCAGTACAGTATGGATGGATGTACCCTATTGAAAGGCAGCCAGGCACTTTCAAGGGCTATGTTAGGAATAGAGCTAGACCCGAGGGTTCCATTGCAGAGGCCTACATTGTTACAGAAGCGTTGACATTCTGCTCAAAATACATTGAAACAACTAATTAGCTTAGCAAAGAGGTGGGTGAAGACAATCCCGAGCTCAATGTTTTCGATTATTCTGTTCGAGTTACAGGTCAGAGTCGACAAGAGGACAAACCTAAAGATTTGGACAAAATGGTTTGGTATGTGTTGAATAACTATCCTGAGATACTACCTTATATCAAGTAAGTGCAGTACTGCAACTTATACATTGTAATCTACTAAACTTGCAGCACATTCTTATATATTTAGATGTTTGACGCGATCACTATGTTGTGCAGCATCTACAAAAAGGAGTTACTGCCGCAAAATCCAAGAAACATTGACAAACTGGTTATGGCAGGATTTGCGAAATGGTTCAAGAGCCATGTAAGCTTTTGAATTGCATTGTCAGTTTTTTTAATATATTGAGTGCATAAGATGGTCAGCTTGTCTATTTTCTAACCATAGGTTAAGAAGATGCGGGAGGATGGGTAGGCAGTTGATGATGCCCTTTACTCACTAGCAATGGGTCCTGATACTCGGGTAAGACCTTATGAATCTTGCATTGTTGGAGATGTGCGCTACAACACCCTTGCACGAGACGAAGGTAGGAAGACACAAAACAGTGCCATCATGAGCACGGATACGTATGACAAAGAGATAACTGAAATGTATGCTAACATAACAGACATTGTTCAGTTGTAGTATATCTCCAGTTTCGAGGATCATCGGTGTGTGGTTCTGTTGTGCTGTTGTTGGTATAACCTGTTTTCCAGGATCGCAAAACCCAGAGCTGATGATTATTTGAAATCCATGAATGTCAAGGCGGTGTACCAGACCAACGAGCCTTTTATTTTGGCAAATCAAGCAACACAAATATCTTTCTTGGAGTACACATTTGCACGTAGCGATGACTGGAGAGTATAGCAAAGGTTTGAGCAGAGGAACTCATTTAATGAAGTTGCACAACAAGATGATGCTTACACTGCTCCTGATGTACAAGATAACACAGATGTTCCTAATATCTTTGAGAACCATCACGTTAATGACACCGGCAAAAAGATCGCCTGTCATGCTGTGGACATACAAGAGTTGATCAAGAAGAAGCCAACGTTCGAGGGCGTTGAGGACGAAGAAGAAGATGACACCATGGGGAATTACGATTCAGACTGATACACATGGCGAAGATGTTGACGCTGCTGCTGCGGATGATGATTACATTGCTTTTGTCGTATTTGCCCCTCAGAAGACGTTTGTTTATCTACTATGTGAAATTGTGTTTGCTATGACAACTGAAACCTGATGAACATGTTGTTTAGTATTTTGCTGTGAGAACATCACTTGTTATGTATGCTGATTTGTGTTTGGTGATTGTATGACAACTAAAACATGATGACATTGTTGTTTAGTTGTACTCATATTTGGCTGTGAAACTTGAATTTGATGACATAGTTTGCTGTTGGACTGAAATTTGCTCGAAGTCTTTGAATGAGAACAAAGCTGACCCAACAGGGCCTCTGCTATTTATTTATTTATGAGCAAAAGGGGATATCCCCTGATTTCCGTTAATAGAAATCATTAGATGTTAACAACACTACGCCCAGCCTGCTACACATGTTTCATTCATTACTAGTTTAAGCAAAGTGCCCATGTCATAGCCACTGAATGCATCACGAGTGCTACATACACTGCAAATAAAGAGACAATTATCCTACAGAGCACATCGATTTTGCCCATTATCTTCACAAGCTCTTTCATCTCCTCATTGCTGTCAAGGCCGTTTATCAACTGTTGCTTGGCCATGATCAAAGGAACTGCATCTTTAACCTTCTACTCTGCATCTTCCTCTTCTGCCATTCCTTCAGTTACTTGTTGAACACCCCAACCTGCTGGTATTGGGATTCCTCGGCTAACCAAATAATCAGCATAGTTGCATTCCCCCACATCAGCAACTTCCCAGAAATTCACACGAATCTTCCCTTTTCTGCATGAATCAAATTGGAAGATCATCAACCAAACTATTAAAAAAAATCAGCAACTGAAACCAGCAGAACAACAATTAAACATATTATTACCCCATGATTCGGGCATTTGTAGAAGACTCGGCAAGGGTTGAGGATTGTGGTTGAGATGCGATAGATGACTCTGCGTGATTTGCAGCAGTGGCACCAGACCAACGACAGCGGGTTGCGATGAGGAATCGGCTGTGGTGCACGTGCCGGCAGGGGTGTGATGAGACTCACAGGTGATGGTACAGGTGGCGACTTGTCACATATCTGGTTGTTGCCTGCTGAAGAGCAGGTGGACGAGCAGCCAGCGGACATGGTTGCTGCGGCCAAAGCTTCTGATGCTAGGAAGAGTAAGTGGAGAAGAGGAGAAGCGAACGTCGGATATGTCAGTTTCATTACTTGCAGAGTAGCATAGCACCATATATAGTCATAGTCTAGGTTTGGATTCGAACCAGCTACAAGAACACATCTCTCTTTTTTCTTAAACTCGGCAACATCTCTTTACTGGTACACTAGCTTGTTCTGTACGCCTTCCCAAGTCTTTGATTTTCTTTCCCTTTTTTGCGAGGAAGGAAGGAGGACAAAATTGAGAGTTCCCCGGACTCGAACCCAAGACCTCTCAGTTGAAAACCAAGGGTGCTAGTCACTTATGTGGCGAATGTTCCGTGAGAGGAGGACGGCAGACGAACGCATTGTCCTTGCAATTTTAGTTGCAACACAAGATCGAACGGTCGCAGTTTTGGGAATGTTATCAGGCCAACGAGCCCAATTTTTCTTTTCTTCCTATATATAAAAAGTATGCTACTTGGTGTCGGCTTAGTCAACAAACAATTGTGCCAACCTTGACCGTTGGATTGACATTCAACGTCTGTCGTGTTTCTTCAGTCTCTTCTTCCTCGAGCCGCCAAAGCCAAACCAACGCCGGCGGGACTGCCTGCTCCCGCCTCCCACGGCTGGTTGTGCTGCCGCGCACGCATCATGGCCACATCGCACCCTAAAACTCTGCGCATCTTCCCCGGCTCCTGTTCGTTCCCGTCCGAGGCCTCACCATCGTTCTCCGCCTTGGTTTGCTCGCCGCGGAGCCGCCCTCCAGTGTTGTCAACATGGTCAACAACCGAGAGGAATAAGGAGATGACTGTACATGGTGAGGATGACAATAGGGACCCAGCAGCGCGCGCAGTAATTTTGTTTTTTGGGACAAAGAAGGGTATCAACTGGGTTGTGCGGGACCCGTGGCCCGTCTAGCCCAGGCTTTTATTTCATATGTTTAGCACATGACCAACCCAGTTTGTTTTTTTCCTTTCTAAAAATGGCTAGCCAGCTATTTTGTTTTTTGCAGAATAACCAACATAGGCCTACTTGCTTTTCTACGCCCTGCTGGGCCGAAAATCTTTCAAGACGAGGAGGGATGCATTTTGTCCAGAAAATGAGCTATAAGTAATAAGAAATGGGCTATAAGTAATAATAAATGGGCTATAAAATGAAAAAATACCGCAAATAGGCAATTAGTTCCAAAATATTGTTTTCTTTCGAATTTTGATATTTTTAATTTCATTGTTTTTGTGCGGGTAAAATTTCATTGAATTTAAATTAAGGTATATTTAGATTTAAAATTAATTTGAATCTGGCTAGAAATTTCGGGTTGTATGCTGTTTGGGACAGATTTGGAGGCTCACTTGTGGGTCTTCTAGGTTGACGTGTACTTTGGCTTTGTCAACTTAGTCCACAAACGATTCTAGAAGCAGTGACCGTTGGATGTTAATCCAACGGCCGTGCTGCTTCTTCAATATCTGATTTTCTTGCTCCAGCCGCCCAAACCAGCTCCGGCGGGACTGCCTGCTTCCGCCTCCCGTGGCCGGCTATGCTGCCGCACAGGCCGCACCACCCCACCCTACTTCATTGCTGGCCAGGCCATTCCTCTACTCACCCACACCTCGTATTATTTTCCTGCGACGGCAACCAAACTAGTAAACCCTCGTACTCCCCACCACATGGGCAACCATTGCCGAGTCTTCCTCGGCCCCATGTCGTTCCCTTCATAGGCATCGGCGTCGTTCACCGCCATGGTGCTCTCGGTGCAGCTTGGTCAACATGGTCAATGAACGACATCCATCGGGCGTGGACTGTACGTGGAGAGGCTGACAGCTGGGTCCACGGCCGCACACAAGGAAATGCCTCCTTATTACGCGAAAAATAACGATTCCTCCACCTGAGAGCTGGGACCCACCGAAGGGCCTCTGTATTTCGCGAAAAAAATGTTCCCCCGCTGACAAGTCGGACCCACCAGCTATATCTTTGCACGTAAGGAAGTGCCTCCTTATTACGCACAAAAAAATGAATACCCCCTGCTAGCTGGGACCCACCATAGTGGGAGGATGACTTGTGGGCCAACTAAGTTGATGGGGACGGAGGGCTTTGTCAACTTAGTCAATATGAACGATTCTAGCTCCATTGACCGTACGATGTCCATCCAACGCCGTAGTGCTTCTTCAACCTCTAGTCTTCTTGCTCCAGCTGCCCAAACCAGAACTGGTCGTGCCGCGTGCTCCTGCCTCCCGTGGCCGACTGTGATGCCGCGGAGGCCTCACCGCCCCCTACTACTCCCATCGCTGGCCAAGCCATCCCTCTACTCACCCACACCCCCTGTTAATCTGCGGCGATGGCAGCCTCACACCACAGCCGAACCACTGAACCCTCGTACTCCTCTCCGCGCAGGCTTCCACTACCGCGTCTTCCCTGGCTCCGCGTCGTCCCCTTCCTAGGCCTCGTCGTCGTCCACCGCCCTGGTGCTCTTGGCGCAGCGTGGTCAACGTGGTCAGGGAACGACTTCCATCAGAAGAGTACTGTACGTGGAGAGACTGACAGCTGGGTCCATGGCGGCCGCAAGGAAGTGCCTCCTTATTACGCGCAAAATAATTATTCCACCACCTAACACCAGAGACCCACCGAACGGGCCACCGTATTTCGCGAAAAAAACATTTCCCCCTGACTGCTGGGACCCACCAGCTACATCTTCGCACGCAAGGAAGTACATCCGGGCAAAAAAAAACGATTCGCCCCCCTGACTGCTGGGACCCACCAGCTACATCTTCGCACGCAAGGAAGTGCCTGACAGTCGGGACCCACCTGGTCGAAACGTATGTAGTGTTGTCATTCTGGTCGTGAATGTGTTTGTACATACTTGTCGATGTAGAGGCGTGCACGTGTCTTAGTAGAGGCGCGCATGTGTCGTAGTAGAGGCACGCATGTAGCATGTACACGTACGTACAACGGCCAGGGTGCAAGAAAGAAAATACGGCCACGTATGTACATATGACGGGGTCTCGAACGCATACTCGCACATACGTACGACCAAGGCTCGTGTCCATGGCTAGGTGGGAACGGAGAAACTGCGTCGTCGTCGTGTTCATGGGGAGGCAACGAAATGCGTCGTGTTCATCGGGAGGCAACGGAATGCCTCGTGTTCATCGGGAGGCAACAGAACGCGTGGGAGCCAACCGGCTTGGACGGAACATGCCATGGAAACGAGGCCTGGCGTACCGCGGAACAGAGGAAACGGCCTTGTGTTCGACTGGCCACGTTCGAAATGGGATCCTGTTCATCGGGAGGGGTCTGGCGTACCACAAAACGGAGGAAACGAACCTCCTACAGTCAAAACGGGGGTCCTGTTGATCAGGAGGGGTGTGGCGTACCGCAAAACGGACGAAACGGACTTGTGTTGGAGCGCTATGGTCGAAACGGGGGTCCTGTTCATCGGGAGGGGTGTGGCGTACCGAAAAACGGGACTCCACGGGATACTGTTCATCTCCACCGTTGACCTCCTTTAGCCTGCACGGGCTACTGTTCATCCACCGTCGACCTCCTCTAGCCTCCACGGGCTCCTGTTCATCCAGCCTCCACCGCGTGCTACTCCACCGGCTACTGTTCAACCACCCCTCCACGGGCTCCTGTTCAACCACCCCTCCACTGGCTACTGTTCATCCACCCCTGTTCATCCAGCCCTGCACGGGGTCATCTTGTTCATCCAGCCCTCCACGGGGTCCTGTTCATCCAGCCCCAACCGACTCAATGGATCGGGGTCCTGTTCATCCAGAGGCAACGCCACGGGGTCCTGTTCATCCACCCCAACGCTCACTGTTCATCCACCCCCACCCCCCGCAACACTCACTGTTCATCCAGAGGTAGGATCGGTTGGCTTCAGTTAGCAGCAGTAGCGAAGGAATCGCTCGCTCGATCGGGTTCAGTTAACATCCATCGATCGATCGCTCGGGTTCAGTAATGCGTAGCTTGCAGTGCAATTGCTCGGGTTCAGTTAGAGCCCAGTGCCTCGCTCGGGTTAAGTTAGAGCCAATGCCTCGCACACACGCGCGTATGTGTACGAGAGAAACATGCATCACTCAGCCCCTAACCACCCACCGTAGCTGGGAACTCCCCGAAAGTTTCCTCTCCCTCGCTTCTACCATGGTTTTTTCCGTCATGGACGGCCCAAAGAATGTCCTGCAGCTGCGTCTTCGGCCCGCCCAGGACGAAAAGCCCATTTTTTGTCATGATTTTTTGTCATAGAAGTAGGAGCCCTCCACATCTATGATGATACCGGTTTTGTCACAACTATCGTCATAGAAGTGTCATAAGTATGACAGAAAAAATTTCGTTCGGCCAAAAATGTCATGGACGTGTCTTTTTTGTAGTGTCGCTACGACGGTACTGCCGACCCCGCGGAGTTCCTACAGCTCTACGAGTTGGGCATCGAGGCGGCCAACGGAGACGAGAAGGTCATGGCGAACTGGTTTCCCATGGCGCTCAAGGACGGTGCCCGCACCTAGCTCCTTAACCTGCCTCCTGGCTCGATTTCCTCTTGGGACGAGATGCGCAGCCGCTTCATCGCCAACTTCCAGGGCACTCGTGACCGCCCCCCGGCCGTGGGAGGCCTGCGTCGCATCAGCAGCAGCCTGGGGAGACCCTGCAGAAATACATCCAGCGCTTCAATAGAGCCCGCCTCAAGATCCCCAAGGTGACGGACGAGGCCATCATCTCAGCATTTTCTGATGACGTTCAGAATGTCAAGATAAAGGAGGAGCTCTCCATCCACGAGGAGCGTGCACATCTCTGGAGCTGTTCAATGTGATGACCATGTGCGCAAGACCTGAGGAGAGATGCCTTTCCCTCCTCGAGCTTCCAGTTGCTGACCCAGAAGAGAAGAAGGCCAAGGCCAAGGATGTGAAGCGCAAAGGAGCAGCCATGCTTGCAGCAGAACCAGACTCGAAGCGCGGCAGGGACCAGCCGGAGTCGTCCAAGGGCAGCCGACCGTTCTGCGTCTACCACAACCTCCACACCCACAAGACCAACGAATGCCAAGTGCTCAGGGCCGTTCGAGAAGGACGCTTCGGTCAATTCCCCGAGCGCTACGACTAGGGCTACGGCCGAGGAGGAGGATGAGGCAGAGGATGATGGGACGACTGAGGCCCTCGCTAGGAGTGGTGTGATCAACCTCGTGAGGATCGCTGGCAGGACCAGCCTTGCGAGGGAGCCTGGAGGGATCAGCCTCGCGAGGACCGCCCACAGGGCAACGCAGGCCTTCCTCCTCTGCGCCGCCGCCAAGAAGGAACGACGACCACCACCAAGAAGGAACGACGACTAGCTTTACCAGGATAATTTGAGTGAACTCTACACCCTCTGTTCCTTAATATAAGACATTTTTGCGGTTCAATTTAAAGTACCCAAACATCTAGTATTTAGAAAAATAGGTAGTAGTTTTCTTGAGCACATATCTGGGAAAGCTTGCCACACTTTATTTATGTCTATATGCTAATGCAACACCATTCGAATACTACAAATATACACTAATCCAGTGGCTAGTGTAACAATAGAGTAGTTAGTTTATTACAGGGTATAGTACAATGGTTTTACTGAACAGATTTCAATAAACTCTAGCACTGGAAGATTTCTATAAGAATTAACAATACAAAATGTAAATGTAACAAGTTTCAGCATTGGTATACTAGCTGTGCATGAGCATTAAACCAAATACAAAAGTCTGAAGGTAACTAGCATTATTAACTAATGACAGTATAAAAAAATGCAAACCATGTACCTCCAAGGTAAATATCATTTCAAACTCATGGGGACCTTAAAAATTGCTATACCAATCTTGATAATCGATCAAACATAAAAATTTGATCAAACGAATCGAGAGAACAGCCAGCAGAGGAGGTTCCCACTCTTGACCTTTCCTCTTGTCTTCATAATTTTTTGTGTAGTTTAACCAAAATAAAATGACATCAGCGCCTTGGCATTTTGGTGACACTGTACAAAAAACTTAACTTATCTCATGAAAGTGAGGTATGTAATCTATAAGCATTAACAGTGCAAAAATCTGAAGGTAGTAACAAGTTTCACCGTTGGTATACTGGCTGTGCAACAACATTAGAATGCCTTAGCTGAAAAATCTTTAATACATCCGCAATCAACAGCTAACCCTGAAATAATCTAGTGACATTAAATGGCATTTCTTAAATTTATCGGTGGCATTAGACTGAGTGCGGCACTAGTTAAATGTGGCATCACTTTAGCAGTAGCATTGCTTGACTTGACTGCTGGCATTATACTAACAGCAAAAAAGTGGCAATAAGAGCATGGGAGGCCCATTCTGACAGTGGGCGCACCAGTACGATGTACCCCCACGAATGCATAGTGGTGAGGGAGGTATGGTTGCCTAGAGCAACAAATATCCAGGCAGCATATGTGGATTACGTCCCATTTTTGTTCTCTTTAGCCACCTTTTTCCTATGTGAGGACAACAAACCAATCGACCTGGTCATTCTCTATTGCGTTATCATGCCTTTCTACCCTTCTTCAACCAAGAGACACGAGACTCATTCCTTAGCTAATGATTTTCCCCTTGTCAACCTAGATGCGGGTTCGATGCCTACTCCCTTGGACAGTACAGTCTCCCTTCCTTTCCTTATTCAACCTAGACATGGATTAGTCTGCATGAAGAAGGGTTTACTCTAATAGTGCAAATTAAGGTTTTCGTCTGCGTGGCTAGTAGAGCAGAGGATAGAAAATTGGGAAGATGGTGGAGTGGAAAAAGATCCACATGCAGCGACATGGCAGATGGGGCAATAGAACAAGGGTATGGTTCGAAAAGAGGTAGCATACCTGAGGGTCGGCGGGAAGTGGCTTCGCTCATGGTCATCATCCTCTGCACACAATATGACAGCGAGCTTGGGGACAGAGGCCATCCCGCGCGGGCGCTAGGTCTGACAGGACGGCCTTGTCGTTAGAGCGTGACCTCGCTCGCCGACGATGAGTGCGTCAGCGCTGCACGTCCTTTTCTTCCACGGCGGATCTGTGACCACCGGTGAGGAGGGAGAGAGAGGCCATCTTTTTTAGATCTAGAGAGAGGGTGATAGTGTGAGAAAGAAGTGGGCAGCCCTTATCAAGAAAGCGCTGAAGCTCCAGCCTATATATCTTTTTTATACTACTAGTACTAGAGGTGGAGTAGTGGTAGAGTACTTTATATTTTCTCTGCATATAGTACCAGTTAGTCGTGCTTCAAAACTGAACGACATGCCATTAAAAAAACAAAGGTCGATAACTAATGCAACACCTCGGGCCAACGCGGCCAGATCACATTTTGCATGAGAAATTACACACCATGTTTTGTTGACATGTGGTGCCATTCCAACATATCAGTGAGACAACGACGAGTCCTTTTCTACTAGTATTTCCAAACAGACGTGTAGGCCGCTGCGCCTTTTCATGTACCGTGCCAAACTGGCAACTGTTCACCGATTCTTTGCCTTTCCCTCTCGATTTGGAACTGCTGTCGCACGCTCTTTCTCCCTCCTCCATTTTCCTTCACCCTTCCTTCTGCCATTGTTCGATCGTCTTCTCCATGGAGGGAACAGGCCGGAAACGACCCCGTTATTCTTGCCCCGATCTGAAAGATGACGTGGTGGGGGAACTCATTGATCGGTGCAACGTCATCACCTCGGCTAGCATGACAGGTTCGTTCAAGACCATTCTCGACTCAGCTAATAACATCATTACAAGGAACCCAAGGGTCAAGGAGCAGTTTGATCTCCCCTATCTTCTTTGCCGTGACCCTGATGACTGGCGCGGGGAAGACGGAGGCCTCACCTTGTGCAAGTTGATGCCGCTTGATAATGATACATGTGATGTTAAGATGCCATCGCTTGAGGGTAAGGCTTGGACATGCACAAATGGAGATTGGGTTGTTTATATTGGGTCCAACTGTGAATGGGAACTTGTGAATGTGTACACTTGTCACCGGATTCCACTTCCAAAAATCTCAGCAGACTGCCCACAGGTTGAGCACACCGGTATTCTATGCACGTTAAAATACAATCATGGTGATTGTCTTCTACGGAAGATAGCAATTTGTCGAGTTCCCAAATGCTCTTGGAATTATGAACTATGTAGTTGTTGCTATCTTCACCAACCTTGTTGCCGTCCTTCGTGGTTCGACTGGATGGATATTGCTCAAAAATCAGTTTTTGTACACGGATGAGTATTGTGATGCAATTCAATACGAGGGTCTTGTGTTTGCGTCCACCACTCATGGCACTGGTTTTGCATGGGATCCTCGTAGTTTCGCTACATTTGTCTTCCATCGTAATTATAATTGTTTCATCCACATGCATGCGGGTTAGCAAGTTTCCCTTTACTAATTAACCTTCTTCTTGTGTTTCCAAGGTCCTGTGAACATTCCACCACCTATACTTGAAAATATTTATATCCAAGGGGGAGATGATGATGGTGATGATCACGAGCATGAGGACGAGCAGCGCCCATATACTCAGTGGTGCCTGGCAACTAATTCCGATGGATCACCTCTTCTTGTCTGTATACAGCCCACTGCTGATGTTACTACTAAGGAAGCAGGTGTTGTCTTCCATGGCCGCACTCTCTGGACCTAGGTCCAACACCGGTTTCATGGTATTCGGGATGGATACTAGTGTGCTAGCGCCAACACCTTCTCCCTGGTACATAATTGATAGTCTTGGAGAAAACTCGCTCTTCCTTGGACAAAACTATCCAATGATGGTGAAAGGCGATCCAACGGCTGTTGACACAACGTTACTACCATTTATGAGAAGCAATTGTATCTATACCTCGGACAATTTGGTGGTTCCCTACGCTGGTACAGATAGAGTAGGCTGCTTCAGCCTGGATGATCAGTCCTGCATTGGTCTCGAGATCGACAATGGATGGCCCTTCCCAGAGAATCACTTGTGGTTAAAAGCAAGCGTTTCCAACGTCGAGGATTGGTTGAGTTGAGGTTCATTTGATTGCTTGTTATTTGTTGGGTGATGAAAACTTTAGTATTTAAAATGTATCCTCGTTGTCGATGTGGGTTGATGACCTATTGTATGTAATAAAATGATATGCCTGTGATAAACTTACTAAATTTATGAATGGCTTTTGAGTCGCTTCTCTGAGTGAGTGGTGCGACGAGGCAAAGAAATATTTTCTGAATACATAATTGTACGTGCATTGCAACAGGTTATCAGATGATGCCAATCAACAATAGTAGTACACTATTTGTACTAGCTTCAGATGCTTCGCGCGTCAGGCGGGTGTTTTTACTATAGCCATATGTTAATGTGTTCGCTATACGTAACCAGCACCTCGAATCCTCGATACTACTAGTACTATATAAGTAGTAGGAGTAGTAGGGTGGCATGGGCCAGAACAAGCATTCACATCTAGGAGTACGGCACATGCCACCAGCATGACATCCATCTGACACCATATTTCTTTGATTCCGTCCTAGAGCAATCTCTTCAACCTCGTCGTTTCTCTAACTTAGCCATCACGCGGCGGGCGAGGTGGGGGTTTGCCGATTGTCGGTTTCCTCAACTGCGGTCCCACTTGTAAGGCCAACTCCAATGCAAGACCCCAAACGGACCTCCATTTTGCACGAACTCCAATGATAATTTTGACTAGAAAAGCAAGACCAAAGAAAACAAGAACCACAAGAATACATTTTAGAAGATATCCAACTTCCATAACTGCCCCTGTAAGTTGGATTAGTGCCTTCTCGATGCATTCATTGTTGATCCGCGGAGGCTCGATCTTGCGTGCTTCTTTCTTCTTTGAGTGTAAAGAAGTAGACGTTGCTTCCTCACATCTAGTCTCATGTCTAGCCTCTATTCTAGTATCAACAAGTGCACTAGTCTCATCTCTAGTGTCTATGCTAGCTAAAAGTGCTAGAACATCTACTAAATTGCGCTCTATCAATATATCGATGTACTCTTCTTCCCAATACCAAAACTTGCATCCATTCTACACAATAAATTTTTTAAGTTAGCACAACTAGTCTAATCTGAGAGCACAACCGAAGATTTGGTCTGGTTCTTCCTCCATTTGCCGACATGTGGGACATCCAGCATCCAGGTCATGTCATGCAAGAAAATAGAGTGGTAGTTGAAGCCACGTGATGTGCATCTTGGGTTAAACTGTAAATAGAATCTTACTACTCTTGAATAACTCCAAAAGCGGACACCGAAGATCTTTATTAGATTTGTTTTTCATCACCAGCACGTCGAGGTGAAAGATGTGCAGGTTCAGTGGGTCCTCTTGTGTTTTCACTGACATGTGGGACCGCATATGATCAAACAGACAATGGGCTCCGCGCATCCGCTGGCTGGCTGAGAAGAGAGATAGAGGAGGGCTGAGCACGGACTCTAGGAAATTTGTTCTACGTAACCATCACCTCAATATAGGCTCGATATAGTGGGGTGGCATGGGCCATAACTAGCGTTCACGTCTAGCAGTACGGCACACGCCACCCACATGAGTCCCATCCGACACCAATTTTCTTGGAGTCCATGCTACAACCATCTCTTCTCCCTCCTGTTTTCTTAGCCATCGCACGGTGGGCGGGGTGGGGGTTTGCCGATAGTCGGTTTGCTCAACTGCGGTCCCACTTGTAAGTGAAAATGCAACACCACACACATTCCCCCTTGAGCGGCGTGAGAGAGTCCTGGATAAGGGGGTATCCGGACAGCCGGACTATATACTTTGGCCGGACTATTGGACTATGAAGATACAAGATAGAACACTTCGCCCCGTGTCCGGATGGGACTCTCCTTGGCGTGGAAGGCAAGCTTGGCAATCTGGATGTAGATCTCCTCCTCTGTAAACCGACTCTGTGTAACCCTAGCCCCCTCCGGTGTCTATATAAATCGGAGGGTTTAGTCCGTAGGACTCACGATCATCAACAATCATACCATATGCTAGCTTCTAGGGTTTAGCCTCTCTGATCTCGTGGTAGATCTACTCTTGTAATACTCATATCATTAAGATCAATCAAGCAGGAAGTAGGGTATTACCTCCATCGAGAGGGCCCGAACCTGGGTAAAACATCGTGTCCCCAGTCTCCTATTACCATTAGCCTTAGACGCACAGTTCGGGACCCCCTACCCGAGATGCGCCGGTTTTGACACCGACATTGGTGCTTTCATTGAGAGTTTCTCTGTGTCGTCGCTGCAAGGTTAGATGGCTTCTCCGACCTTCAACCAGGCTGTCCTAGGCGAGACTTTTCTCCCCGGACAGATCTTCGTGTTCGGCGGCTTCGCACTGCAGGCCAATTCGCTTGGCCATCTGGAGCAGATCGAAAGCTACGCCCCCGGCCATCAGGTCAGGTTTGGAAACCTAAACTACACCGCCGATATCTGTGGAGACTCAATTTTCGACGGATTCAGGCCTTTGTCAGGAACGCCGAACAATCACGACGTGCACGACTTAGATCGGTAGTCGGACAGTATTCAGAACATGGCACCTGCTACCGCTCCAGACTTCGTTCCAGAGCGGGTCGTGCCTTCCAAGGACGGGTGGATGGACCCCGCCCCGGAGGCCGCACACTCCTCGGTGTTGGAGCCGAACATAGACTCCTCTCCTAAAGGGGTCTGTGTCTTCGGACCCCCGGACTCACCTCCGGCTGCGTGTTCCGGGCCGCGCACGCCTGTGCCCATTGAATCTAACTCGGCCACGGTCATGGAGTTCGCTGTCGCGGATATCTTTCAGCACTCACCCTTCGGAGACATGCTGGATTCATTAAAGTCTCTCTCTCTCTGTCAGAAGACTCCTGGCCGAACAACATCCGGCCCATGGGGGATATGGAGGACAAAGAAAATTGCGACCCGCCCACCACCCACTTTATAGCCACTGTCAATGACCTAACAGACATGGTTGACATCGACCCAAATAAAATCAACGGTATGGACATCGATACGGGGAAAGATCCGGAACCACCGCCCACGCGGCACGGGACTGCCACTTCATCATACGACGTGTACATGGTGGACACACCCAAAGAGGACAATAGTGACAAAAAGGACATAACGGAGGAGAAACCCCCTGGGCAAAAGCAAAATCAACGGCGTAAGCGCCGCCTCAAGTCCAGTCACAGCAAAAATAGCGATAACAACCCAAAACAGGATGACACTCCGGTTTATTTCGAAGGCAACAACGACCATATGGATCCAGCGATGGAGCAGGATAAAACAAGTCAGGCCAAACATAGCCCGGAGCAGACGCCCGATTTAGAAGGCCGAACTCATCACGCTACCTCCAAAGAAGAAAACAATCCAGTTGACGATGTGTTCATTATCCCGGAAGAAAATTCAAAACAAGACAAACTCTGCAGAAAACTCTTGGCCACAACGCGGAGCCTCAAGAACAAGAAGCAAAGACTTAAGGCCGCGCAGGATACGCTCAACCGACAATGGAATAAGGTGCTGGACACCGAAGGAAAGTATGGCGATAATCGCCACACAAAGAGCTACCCAAAGCGCAAACTGCTACCCAAATTCGACAATGAAGCCACAGCACCCGTTCGGCCCAATAACAATACAGCTACTCAGCCGGACCAACCACCTCATGGCCACGCTAGAGCATCCACTGATACTGCACGCGATTTACGAGAGCTCCTGGACAAAAAGGCCAGTGCGGCTAGGTCCATCTGTGGGTCCAGAGGACAGGCTCCGTCGCGGGATTATGGTCACCACAGCGATCATGCCGATCGAATACCAGTCCGGAATCAACACCGGGAGCAACAACAGCCAGCAGCAGGCCGTGACACAGCCAGATACAAAGGGGCTGCACACCCCCTGTGCTTCACGAATGAGGTGCTGGATCATGAATTTCCACAAGGATTCAAACCCGTGAATATAGAGTCATACGACGGAACGATAGACCCTGGGGTCTGGATTGAAGATTTTATCCTTCACATACACATGGCTCGTGGGGACGACCTGCACGGCATCAAATACCTTCCCCTCAAGTTAAAAGGACCAGCTCGGCATTGGCTGAAAAGCTTCCCTGAAAACTCAATTGGAAGTTGGGAGGAACTTGAGGATGCTTTCAGGGCCAACTTTGAACGGACCTATGTCCGGCCTCCAGATGCGGATGATTTAAGTCACATAATACATCAGCCTAGAGAGTTAGCCCGCAAACTTTGGAACAGATTGCTCACTAAGAAGAATCAAATTGTCGACTGTCCGGACGCCGAAGCCTTAGAAGCCTTCAAACACAGTATTCGAGACGAGTGGCTCGCCAGACACCTCGGCCAAGAAAAGCCGAGTACGATGGCAGCCTTAACAAGCCTCATGACCCGATTTTGCGAGGGCAAGGACAACTGGTTGGCCCGTAAAGGCACCAGCGACCCCAGCACATCTGAAATCCGAGATGGCAACGGGAAGCCATGGCACACCAAGAACAAACGTCGGAATAACGACAGTCCAGACAACACAACGGTCAACGTCGGATTCAGGGGCTCTCGACCCGGTCAAGGAAAAAGCCATTTAACGCCAGTAAAGAGGGACCATCCGGCCTGAACAAAGTTCGGGACAGACTGTGCCAAATCCATGGCACTTCCGACAAACCTGCAAATCAAACCCATAGAGAATGTTGGGTCTTCAAGCAGGCCGACAAGTTAAACTCCGAACACAAGGGAAGGTTAACACCAAGCAAAGACGAGGATGAGCCTCGCCATCCGAACACCAGGGGCCAGAAACAATTCCCACTGGAAGTCAAAA
>NC_041381.1:151538996-151597165 GCF_002162155.2 Triticum dicoccoides
TGATCACAGGGACTATCCGGCTAGTATCTGGCACGGAGGATCGGCTGCCTTGGTGCTCAACCCACTAATCGATGGATACCATCTCACTCGTGTCCTAATGGATGGCGGCAGTAGTCTTAATTTGATATATCAAGACACCATCCGCAGGATGGGGATTGACCCATCCAGAATAAATCAAAACAATGCCACCTTCAATGGAGTAATTCCAGGTGTTGTGGCCCAATGTTGGGGATCCCTCGTGTTAGAAGTAACATTCGGTTCTCCCGACAACTTCAAACATGAGAACTTACTCTTCAACATCGCTCCCTTCAGTAGCGATTATCATGCGTTGCTTGGAAGACCGGCCTTCGCTTGCTTTAACACAATACCGAACTATGCCTACCTTAAACTCAAGATGCCCGGTCCATGCAGCGTCATCACGGTTAGCGGAAACATAGAACAGTATGTGGCAGTTCCCGCTGCCGGACTCTAGGCGGCCTCTCCCACCGGAACGCATAAATGGTCGTTAAGACCACAGACACGGTTAGACGAGTCCTATACATCATTTTTTGCACTGGCTCGGACAAACCTGAGCCAGGGGCTGTACATGTGTCCCCATAAATAATACGAGGGGCTGCAAACATGTAACACAAGCCCACAATTCGGCTTGCCTCGCTAACTGGCCGGATCTCGAACATTCCTCAAGCATGACTAACTTTTTGCACATTTTCTTTTTTTTCGTTTTTACAAACACGACCAGTGCGACACCCTTCCAGGATATGGCACAACAGAGACACAGGCGCAGATGTGCTGCAGGGCCCCGCCCACAGGTTTCTCTTTAGATTAAGCCCCTGCGTAAACCTTCTTTACTGTCTTTTGTCACTCAATGTCCCATGGGTATTTCTCACACCTATACGGGACATTGGCGTTTTAGGCCTTTTTGCCACGACAGATCAATGTGCGTACCTGGAACCACAGGGTCAAGGGCATTGTTTATCCCAATATATTTTATAAAGTCCGAATACCTCCGGGAGTGTTCGGCGTCACGAGTTTGGCCTTATATGCATCAGCTCTGAATCATGTCTTTGGTCAAATGTTGGGTTAGCTCGGCTCCTGGGTTTGCTACCTTACGTTCTGTTCTATCGGCTAAGGCGGCCAAAGGAGAACTACTACGATTGTGCCCTGGTTATTCCGGATGAGCACCTCAGTAGAGAAAGCCGAAAATTGACTGTCATGATATGGCGAGAGACTGGTCAACCACTCGAGGACTCATCGGAATCTATAGGATTCCTCCGTATTGACGAAGGACCGGTCTACCAGTCAAGTACGTGCACCGTATCCGGACGCATGCGGAAGTACCAGGAGCTATATAGTAGCCCCACCTTTCAACTCCGATGGCTAAGCGAAAGTGTTGCAGCTATATAGTCCAGTTGCCTGGTTCGATGTGCGATCATCTCCTTAATGGACCAAGACACTGGATCAAGTGTGTCTACGCCTATCTTCTCGAACACCCCCGCATTATGTGTGGGGGCTAAAGCCAATGACTACTAACTTTCATGCTATATGAATACATAAACAGCCATACAGGAGACATTATAATACTTTTAGGCAAAAGTATAAAACACAACCTCCATAATCAAACACATACTTGTTCATAACTAACAAGTTCGTCATTCAAAAATGACATTCTTCGAACACTGAGACTCTATTCTACGAGCACCTTATATGACCTACTCAAGGTAATGCTCAGCTGGGTCTTGGCTTCCGGCCGGACCCCGGTTTGCAATGCGAGTGGCCTCCATATCCGCCTAGTACATTTTTACGCGGGCAAGAGCCATCCGCGCACCCTCTATGCACGCGGATCTCTTCATGGCATCAATCTGCGCTCTGGCGCCAAATAATCATTGCACCAGACCAAAGTAACTGTCCGGCTTCGGCTCCTTCGGCCACAGATGGTCTATTAGAGACCTCATGGCAAGGCCGGACATCCTATGGAGCTCGGCTATGGCAGCCATCTTCTCACTCAAGGGCAAGGAGCGCGCTGGAGTATTAAATTGCGACCAAAATAGTTTCTCCATTTTGCTATCCTCATGATCCTTGAATAACTTGGTCGCATCAGCTGCACTCTTCACCAAGTACGCATACTCATCTGCGGTGCTCCATAGCTTATCCAATGGAGCATACTTTGGATCTAAAAACTTCATCCGCAACACATAAGGACTTCCGGCCGCAATTTCTCCGGCTTGTCAAAGTTCCTCCCGTGCGTCTCTAATCTGAGAGCGCGTCTCTTTAGCCGAATCCATCGCCTTCTTTAGGTCGGCCGCCTTTGTCTGATTCTCCTTTTCGAGGAGCTCATACCGGCCGACAGCATCCCTCAGCTCCACAGCCATCTCGGCTATCTTCTCCTTGCTTTGGAGACAAGCGGCCTGTTCGGCTCTCAATTCTTCGGCTGCCTTTAGAGCAGCCGCATTGCTAATCCGGGCTTGTTCCTTGGCTAGAGCAAGCTCCACCCTCAGGGCCTCAACAGCAGCAGCTCCGCCTGCAACTATATAACGCCACATTAGTATTTCAAACCTTATTGCATAGATAGATGTGGATATAGGAAAGCATACTCTGCGACTCCTCGAATCGCTTGTTCAAAAGCGTGACGTCGGCCTCCACAACACTA
The DNA here is from genome assembly GCF_002162155.2 of Triticum dicoccoides. Taxonomy (NCBI): domain Eukaryota; kingdom Viridiplantae; phylum Streptophyta; class Magnoliopsida; order Poales; family Poaceae; genus Triticum; species Triticum dicoccoides. Next base: position 151,541,644 of record NC_041381.1, read on the forward strand.
ATCTGCCGCCTCAATTCGGCACATTCAGCGGCCTGGTCTATTGCCGAACCCTTAGCAACCTGCACATCAATACAGGTACGATCATAATCTGGGAGTGTGATCCTCCGTTTGCCGCCATGGGCTGCCATCCGCAGTCTCAGGGGCTACTATCTATACAGAGCGCATGTATCGCGCGCGGTTCAACTAAAAATTATGGCTCACCTCAAAGCCTTTGAGCAGGCTCCTAAAAGCTTCGTTTAAACCGCTTGTGGTGGAGGAGATTTTCTCCAACATCGTACCCATTAGGGTACGATGACTCTCCAAGAGATCAGCCGACTCCATGAGGCCCGTCAGCATATTCGGCCGGACTCCGGACCCTCCCGGATCCTTTTCGGGAGCCGAACGCGCTGGGCTCAGGGAGACCGTAGGGTTAGCTTCCAGCCCCATTGGATCCGGACTCCTCCGTGATGATACCTCATGTTCGCCCGCCCCACGGGGCGGAGAGGCCGATGGGGTTTCACTCTCCATCATCTCCGGAAGAAGATTCTCCGAGGACAAACCCTGTTGAGACGAACTGCTGGCCGGACTACAAAAACAGGCCCCGGTCATTACTCTCAAAGGAAGAAGCAATAAGATCCTCGCTTGGTTAAACTTACAGCTTGGTGGAGGGCTGGCGCGTTGGCGGGCGCTATACGGCGAGGATGCCCTTTGAGGCAGGGTCCTCTGGCGAGGTTCTTTTCCCATGTTTAGGCGCCCCCGTCTCCAAATCTTCGGAGGCGGCCCTCTTCTTCTCGCGGGGAGAGGAAACCTCAGAGTCGCCTCCCCGATCCTCCTCCTCTATGGAGGCGCTGATTCCCCCGGTTCGGATGCACAGTGTGTGAGGCCTACTCTTGGCCTCCCCGCTCTCCCCTTCGGCTCTTTCTGGTGGAACCCGACTAAGGGTCCGTTCGAGAATCCTGGCCATTGCCGGGCCGGGCGAACCTTCGGGAAGAGGGTCCGGACACCTGATCATCTCCGCCTTTCTAAGCCAATCCTGGTTGCGGACAAGTTTAGAACAATGCTATGACAGATATAGGCAAGGTGTTCAGTTATGGGGTTACTTACTTGAGTACCGAGGCGATTGCAGCTCAGGCCCGCATCCTCGGTTGTGTTCGGACACTTTATTCGTGGTCCGAAGAACAATTTATACATCCCTTCGGGTGTCATGCCGAAGAAGTGCTGAATGGTCCGGACCTTCTGGATTGAATTCCCACATCCGGAGAGGCCGGCGTTTGCATGGCAGGATCCGCCGGACTAGCATTACTTGGATTATTTTGACAAGACTAATGTCCCTCTCGACAAGCTCTCGAATGCGGCTTTGTAGCATGGGCACATCGTTTGCACGCCCCCAGTTTAGTCCCACGTAGGCCCACGATGCTAGTTGTGGCGGAGGGCCCGAGCAGAAGGCAGGCGCGGCCGCCCACTTTGAGCCTCGGGGAGCTGTGACATAGAACCACCTCCGTTGCCATAAATCAGATACCTCTGGGAAGGAGCCTTCGGGCCACAGGGCATCAACGTTCCTGCTTATTATGGCACCTCTGCACTCTGCGTGTCGCTCCTCAATTATCTTTGGCTTCACATCGAAAGTCTTGAGCCATAAGCCGAAGTGGGGGGCAATGTGAAGGAAGGCTTCACACATGATGATGAATGACGAGATGTGGAGGATGGAATCCGGAGCTAGATCATGGAAATCTAGCCTGTAGTAGTGCATGATCCCCCTCACGAAGGGATCAAGAGTAATACCTAAGCCCCAGAGGAAGTGGGAGACAAACATGACACTCTCGTTGGTCTCGGTAGTGGGGATAACCTATTTGGGAGCAGGAAGCCTGTGCTTGACATCGGTGGTCAAATACCCAGCCTCCCTAAGCTTCGCAATATCCTCCTCTATGACGGAGGAAGCCATCCATCGGCCTTGATGGTTAGATTCGGACATGATTGAAGATCCAGGGTGCTTAAGCTCGATCTTTGGGTGTTGGAACTCAAGGCGCTAGGTGTGCGAGCGTGGGGATAGAGGGATAGGCCTCGGATCCTCTATAAAGGGGGAAGAATATCAAGCGTCCCCGAACGTGGTCGTTCGGGACTTGCCTAAAAACACGGGGTCATGCCAACATGCACGGTTGGATTACCCATACCCGTATTGATGAGAATCCCGTAATAAGGGGGGACACGATTTCTGCTCTGACAGGACGTGCCAAGGAAACTGCCTCGTGGTGTGTGCGGTGGCAAGATGTAGGAGCAGTTCAAATATATACCGGACCTAGGCGTGATGTCACTTTTCGAAGAATTGTCAGCAGATTAAATCCATGGATTATTATTATTATTCTCTCTATGGTGGTATATGGAATGGAGCCAGACACGGTCCTTGTGTTCGGAATTTATCTTGGAGTATTCGGAGATGGAACCCACCTCGCAATGCTGAAGACAATGTACGCGCCGGACTCATCGTCATTGAAGCCTAGTTTAGGGGCTACTGAGGGAGTCCTGGATAAGGGGGTATCCAGACTGTCGGACTATATACTTTGGCCAAACTATTGGACTATGAAGATACAAGAAAGAAGACTTCGTCCCATGTCCGGATGGGACTCTCCTTGGCATGGAAGGCAAGCTTGGTGATCCGGATGTAGATCTCATCCTCTGTAAACCGACTTTGTGTAACCCTAGCCCCCTCCAGTGTCTATATAAACCCGAGGGTTTAGTCCGTAGGACTCACGATCATCAACAATCATACCATATGCTAGCTTCTAGGGTTTAGCCTCTCTGATCTCGTGGTAGATCAACTCTTGTAATACTCATATCATCAAGATCAATCAAGCAGGAAGTAGGGTGTTACCTCCATCGAGAGGGCCCGAACCTGGGTAAAACATCGTGTCCCCAGTCTCCTGTTACCATTAGCCTTAGATGCACAGTTCGGGACCGCCTACCCGAGATCCACCGGTTTTGACACCGACACGGCATGCTGGACCAACTGTGTGGGGGTGCGACGCGAACACAGCAGGCTTTTCCTTTTAAACTTGTAACTTGTAAAATTTGGTTCTGCTCCATGGCGCGGCCGATAGATAGAAAATAACAATTTTCCCTAGAGTAATGAGAAGTTTGGTTCTGGCGCCGTTCATGCATGGAGTACGTACAAAAATTATGAAGTTGTTGCGAAAGGTAAGATAATTACTAGTAGTACCATATACTATTACATGGATTTGACGGAAAGATAAAAATACATACGGATCCATCAACGACATCCTCACGCCCTAGTGCGTTGGGTCACCAACCGACGTGTGAGGAGCAGCAGCGTTGGCGGCGAGCTGAACGTGCTTCTGAACAATGCTGTCCAAGGTTGCCCTGTGGTCCAAGAAGGCCAGCATCCTATCGTCCTCCTCTTGCATGTAGTAGTCCTTTTGGACGACTTGCGCGTAGATGTGGGTGATTATGTCGATGGTGTCTTGCTGCGCCAGGCGCTGTGCCGCGAGCGCGACCTCGAGGTGGACATTCTCCGGCGCGACGGCGGGTAGTTGCAGGGCCACCAGTGCGTCGAAGAGATTGTTGTTGGAAATATGTCCTAGAGGCAATAATAAATTAGTTATTATTATATTTCCTTGTTCATGATAATCGTTTATTACCCATGCTATAATTGTATTGATAGGAAACTCAGATACATGTGTGGGCACATAGACAACACCATGTCCCTAGTAAGCCTCTAGTTGACTAGCTCGTTGATCAACAGATGGTTACGGCTTCCTGACCATGGACATTGGATGTCGTTGATAACGGGATCACATCATTAGAAGAATGATGTGATGGAAAAGACCCAATCCTAAGCCAAGCACAAAGATCGTAGTTCGTATCCTAAAGCTTTTCTAATGTCAAGTATCTTTTCCTTAGACCATGAGATTGTGCAACTCCCGGATACCGTAGGAATGCTTTGGGTGTACCAAACGTCACAACGTAACTGGGTGACTATAAAGGTGCACTACAGGTATCTCCGAAAGTGTCTGTTGGGTTGGCACGAATCGAGACTAGGATTTTTCACTCCGTGTGACGGAGAGGTATCTCTGGGCCCACTCGGTAGGACATCATCATAATGTGCACAATGTGACCAAGGGGTTGATCATGGGATGATGTGTTACGGAACGAGTAAAGAGACTTGCCGGTAACGAGATTGAACAAGGTATCGGTATACCGACGACTGAATCTCGGGCAAGTACAATACCGTTAGACAAAGGGAATTGTATACGGGATCAATTGAGTCCTTGACAACGTGGTTCATCCGATGAGATCATCGTGGAACATGTGGGAGCCAACATGGGTATCCAGATCCCGCTGTTGGTTATTGACCGGAGAACGTCTCGGTCATGTCTGCATGATTCCCGAACCCGTAGGGTCTACACACTTAAGGTTCGATGACGCTAGGGTTATAAAGGAAGTTTGTATGTGGTTACTGAATGTTGTTCGGAGTCCCGGATGAGATCCCGGACGTCACGAGGAGTTCCGGAATGGTCCGGAGGTAAAGATTTATATATGGAAAGTTGTTGTTCGGGTTCCGAAAAAAGTTCGGGTTTTTTCGGTAATGTACCGGGAAGCTTCCAGAAGGTTCCGGAGGATTCCGGAGGGGTCCGGAGGTCCGGAAATTGTTCCACCACGTCCAATACAGTAGCATGGGCTGTAGGGGGGCGCGCTAGCCTTAATGGGCCAGGGGCACCAGCCCCCCCAAGGCCCATGCGCATGGGAAGGGGAAAACCCTAAGGGGGAGGGCCTCCACTTGACTTGGGAGGCACTCCTCCCCCCCTTGGCCGCCGCCCCCTCCTCAGATTGGATCTGAGGGGGCCGGCCCCCCTCTCCCTTGCCCCTATATATATGGGGGGGGGGGTGGGAGGGCAGCCGCACCACAAGTTCTGGCGCAGCCCTCCCCCTCTCCCAAGTACTCCTCCTCTCCCGCGGTGTTTGGCGAAGCCCTGCAGGATTGCCACGCTCCTCCATCACCACCACGCCATTGTGCTGCTTCTGGATGGAGTCTTCCTCAACCTCTCCCTCTCTCCTTGCTGGATCAAGGCATGGGAAACGTCACCGGGCTGTACCTGTTGAACGCGGAGGTGCCGTCCGTTCGGCACTAGGATCTCCGGTGATTTGGATCATGACGAGTACGACTCCTTCAACCCCGTTCTCTTGAATGCTTCCGCTTAGCAATCTAAAAGGGTATGTAGATGCACTCTCCTTCCCCTCGTTGCTGGTTTCTCCATAGATAGATCTTGGTGACACGTAGGAAAATTTTGAATTTCTGCTACGTTCCCCAACAGTTGTCACCATAGTGGCTATTGAGGGTGGCGGGCATCGCAGAGCCTGGGCGGGTCGGCTGGAGGCGTACGTCAAAGTCGTCTGGGAGCTTCTTGACGATGGTGAACTTGTCGAGGAAACCGACGAGGACCTCATCGAACAAGGAGACCAAGCTGTCGTCCAAGCGGCCCCTCGCCCTAGTGGCCTCAAGCAATACTTGGAGACGTTCCTCGGTGCTGGGCCACAGGCCGGTGTCGTGGACCATCTGGCACAGTCGGCTGATGCTCGCGCTCATCGCCTCCATGGGTCTAGCTTAGCTTCTAGTCAACTAATCTTGCGATTCGGGTGATCACTCTTGCCATTGGTTAGCGTGCATAGGTGCATAGGATTTCGTACTACTCCTCGGCCCTCTACTGCACCTGCCTTTGGCTGTATGATAGGTGGGCCAGCCACCCGTTGGGCCCACGTGTCATTCACCCAAACGCAGTTGCAGTAAGTCAATGAAGCTGTGTCCCCCTCCGTGCCGGTGCAGTATAGTCATCTCACCAGACCTCTAGTTGGGGCCAAACGAGAGAAGTTTGATGTTTACTGGTTTATTGGTCCCCTTTGCATTTTGCGCCAAGTTTTGACCTTTGATTTAACTAATAAAATGTTAATGCATGTAAACAAAAATGTTGTGTAAGTCACCTTACGAAAACTAAATAATCCCAAAACACTTAGGCACGGTACATTAACTCCCTCCTTGTTTCTTATTTCGTGACATATCAACCAATCAGAGATGTGGGCCGTGCATGCTTTCAATGACTTGAGACTACCAAACATGACATGCAGTGTTTAGTTCATTGCATGTAATCCTACCAATTAGCAAAAATACATTAAGACCTCTCGCCGATAGGATAAAAACAATGCACCATGTATTTATTTACAGAGGGAGTAGTACATTTTTTGTGACATGCATTACTAGATATTGCTAGTCAAATACTAAAATAGATGGACGTGGTAGTGCTCCTAAATCCAGACGTTATTTACAGAGGGAGTAGTACATTTTTTGTGACATGCATTACTAGATATTGCTAGTCAAATCCAGACGGTGGTGCTACTAGTGCTAGTAGTAGTACTACCAATGTAGTAGGAGTACTAGCACTGTACTACCCGTTGGTCAAATTATTATGTGATGCTCCTCACAGTGAAGTGACAAGACCCCGTGCCGGAGATGACACCTGAGAATAGGCGCCGTGTTCGGCATACCATAGTCAGCCTCACCGTCTGCAGTCACTATAATCATGGCTGTAGAGCTAGCCTGCTTACAACTAGCCCTGTTCGACATAATTTCCCGTGCATAGATGCCCGTGCATTGCACGGAACACCAAGATAGGGGGTGGACGGCACCGGCAGTGGCCATCGTGCCAGATTTTTCCACGGCCTTCTAGATGTGGTGGGGAGGAGATAAGGCTAATTGTGAAATACAAGGAGTTGTTTGTAAATAGGGAACAAGTGAGGGCATCTTTTTGCAAAAATGGAGAAGTTTGGTTTGTATGCATCAGATCTATATCCGACGGCTATTGGGGAAAGATGGGAGGCACAACATCATCACCAACTCAGGACCTGTTTGATTCATAGGATTTTGAAAACGCAGGAATAGGACACGGCAATATTACAAGTTTCAAACTGATATTACAAATGTTAGGAGGAATGCTGCACCTACGAAGAGGGAATTACTAGGAAGTTTACATAAGAACTTTCGGTACTTTAGGTGGATGCAGCATTATCGTACAGACTAAAATCCACCGCCCTGACAAGTCACTAATGGGCAAATAAGTTTTCGAGTCTCTGGCCACTTGATGTTTCAAAAACAAATTCAGCTTCTGTGGGGACTTTGTCATTTAGGCTTAGACGCTTGCGGTGATCAGCACGCCATTCATTGTTGCGCCAGAGAACGCCAAACCTCATTACCTTGAGAACACTTGCCTCCAGAACAAAGAACCTGGCCAATTTAATCTCAGATGTGCTGCCTCGGCAGTTGATCAAATCAATTTCTGTAAGATGGAGATCAAGGCATTCGATGAGATTGTTATAGAGCAACACATTTTTCACTTTCGGGTCTTTTTTTTATCTGCAAAAGAAGAGAACATATTAGAGCAGCTGGCTGTATAAGATTGCCGTGTCATCAAGAGGTACCAATATCATTCGCTCATATGATAGGGTTGGCTGGCTAGTGATATTTTTTCACACACTCTCCTCGCTCTCTCTCTCTCTCTCTCTCTCTCTCTTCCTGTTTCCTCTCATTTAACTAGGAGCACGTGAAGAGCTTGGGAATTTGTTAACTTCCACTATGTGGCCGATGCAATATTTCCCAAAAGTATGCCACATAATACGCATCGATGTCAAATCAAAAGATTTTGGCACCGCTCTCACGATGTGGGATAGTTGGCACCGTTGTGCACACAGACCCACATGTATAAACAAATCAATCAAACCAACTACACCAGCCTCTCACTCTCCCAAACAAGTGTTTTTTTATTGCCTCAGTCCTCTCTCTCTCCCACGCAAGTGTTTTTCATTGCGTGAGTTAATTTGGCACCGGAGCAAAGTAGGTGATCCAGATTGGGGCACCAGGTGAGCAGTGGAGGGGAATCGATGCCAAATGCATCACAAGTGAATTTGGCATGTGTTTAGGCCTACATAGCCCACTTTTGTACTCCCTCCGTCCCAAAATTTTTGTCTTAAATTTGTCTAAATATGGATGTATATAGTTTTAGTGTTAGATACATCTGTATCTAAACAAATGTGAGAAAAGAATTTTGGGACGGAGGCAATACTACCTCGTATTTAGTATAAAATTTTGACCATAGATTTACCTAAGAAAATGCCAATGCATGTCACTAAAAATTACACCATTTGAAATTATCTTCAAATACGAATCCACCAATATAGTTCTTAGTGACATGCATTAACATTTTGTCAGTTAAATCTATGGTCAAACTTTGATACTACAAAATAGGAAGAGTAAACCAGGACGGAGGTATTACTTGCTCTTAGGGTAACCATAGAGTTAATGGAGTATTCTAAGTTACTTTCCACTATGACTAGCCTAGGCTACTATAGTAGTACAGCATCAAAATGATGCAGGTGATCATGTGAGAAAAAATACTGAAAACATTTCTTTTGGTGCAGTGCGTAGATGCTGTTTTGAATACTACACTTGTCATCGTAATTTGGGAAAATTACGAAAAAATTGAGCTACGTTGTGATTACCGTTTACTAATAGGAAAGAAGTTTCACCTTGATGAGTAGCTTCTCCGTGCACGGAAAGCATGTAAGGAATCCAACAACTTGATCCAGATTGGGGCCGGTATATTTTAGTGCCAAGATCTTCACTGTGTGCATGGACTGGGTCAAGCTTGTGGGAATCATTTTCGGGAAGACGGTTGTAAATACATCAAGAAGAAATTTAAAATTGTGAATTTCAAGAAGACGGAGAAGAAGATGAGTGATGTACCTGAACGATTACGGATCCAATAAAGAGTTTGGAGAATCTGGCAGACGAGTACACCAACACTGTCAATTTCGGTGCGTCAATGACCCTGATTTTTGTTGGACCTTCTAGATCCTATACAAGCAATCTCTCAAGGAAAGGCGCATTCTCAATGACCATAACATGGAATAGCTGGAGTGATCTCTTCCCAATTGATGTCTTGTTGAGGGGCTAGCAAGACACATCAATCCATCTGAGATTCGTCGAGGCGATGTGGAGGGTAATGAACCCGTGGATCTGCTCAAGACAAAGGTACTCGAGCGCAGTACAGCTGCGGAGTAGGTGCTCCATAGCCTTCTTCGAGATGACAACGTCGAAGAGGTTGAGCTACTCGAGTTGAGGGAGAAGAAGGGCGGGCGCGGCATTAATCTGGGGAAGATAGCAGGAGCTAAAGCTGGCGCGGCGCATCGTTGGCGCGAGGCGGAGCGCGGACGGTGACAGAAAGCGACATCGCCCAGCTTCAAAGCTGAGCTCCTCGAGCTGATCTAGGGCGGGGGAGAAGAACCACTCGTCGAACTTGGGTTGGACCTTGCAGTTGGTACTGAACATGCGGATGTCAAGGCGTCTGGCTGGCCCAGGGTGTGATGAAAGGATCTTGGAGACTGGGGCCATGCGTTTGCAACCCCGTCACAGAGGCAGCTGTCGACAGTGAGGTTGAGGGGGACGCGGCGCCAGAGGGGGCGCCACCGCCGGGAGAGCAAGGCGGTCCGCACGGCAGATTTGGTGGGGAGGAGGCCGATGATGACGAGCAGCATGTCATCGGGGAGGCTGCTGATGAAGTGCAAGCTCGCCGGATGCGGTTTTGGCTCGAGCCTCCTCCGCTTGTTGGCTGCCTCGCCGTCCATCTCAACCGGCGGCGATGCCGGTGTACACGTGTGCTGGTGTGTGTTGTGTGTTGTGTGTGCGCGAGTGCATCCTTCTTTGCATGCCGGCGCACAGTGGTGAATTGTGCGCGAGTGCGTCCTTCACGCGCAAGAGGTGTGTCCTCAATGCACCCTCAATTTACTAGCGTGCGGGCTGCTACCCCGAGTGATTTCAACTTTGTTTACTTCACCGCGTGTCAGATGGGCCTCTAGTTTACTTATTTTCACCCACTGCCACATGGGCCAGCATACGAAGATACAAAACACGAGCTGACAAGGCAGCATGTGGACTGGTTGACTGATCAACTAAACAATATACGGAGCTGTACGCTGACACGGTGAGCGTATAATCCATCGGTATAGAGAGTTTGAGTGAGAGGGGAGGCCCATGAAAGATAGCAGAGAGAGAGAGAAACAGCTACTCCCTCCGTTCGATAATGTAGTTCCAACATTTTTTTTCAAGTCAAACTTTTGAAACTTTTACCAAGTTTATAAACAAATTACTTATATCTACAATACCAAAGATAAATGATAGTATGAAGTAAGTACATGTTGTGATGAATCTAATGATCATTCCAGATGTAAATGTTTTTCTCCACATATACCTGGTCAAACTTTTCTGAGCTTTGACTTTTCAAAACATCCATATGTTTATGGACGTGACAAAGTCCCTAACTAGAGAGAGAGAGAGAGAGAGCAGGAGTCCGGGAGAGGGGGAGGTCGCCTTTTATGCATCAAAGACTGATATAAACCATGTTTCGATATAAACTTGCATTCAAATATTTAAATTGGAGAACATGTTGTCTGCAATCCACACATGAATGGATATATACGTTGATGACCCACAAGTATAGGGGATCTATCGTAGTCCTTTTGATAAGTAAGAGTGTCGAACCCAACGAGGAGCAGAAGGAAATGACAAGCGGTTTTCAGTAAGGTATTCTCTGCAAGCACTGAAATTGTAGGTAACAGATAGTTTTGTGAGAAGATAATTTGTAACGGGTAACAAGCAATGAAAGTAAATAAGGTGCAACAAGGTGGCCCAAGCCTTTTTGTTGCAAAGGACAAGCCTGGACAATTTCTTATAATGAGAAAAGCACTCCCGAGGACACATGTGAATTATCGTCAAGATAGTTTTCATCACGCTCATATGATTCGCGTTCGGTACTTTGATAATTTGATATGTGGGTGGACCGGTGCTTGGGTACTGCCCTTTCTTCGACAATCACCCCACTTATTATTAACCCCTATTTCAAGCATCCGCAACTACAAAAGAAGTATTAAGGTAAACCTAACCATAGCATGAAACTAGTGGATCCAAATCAGCCCCTTACGAAGCAATGCATAAACTAGGGTTTAAGCTTCTGTCACTCTAGCAACCCATCATCTACTTATTACTTCCCAATGCCTTCCTCTAGGCCCAAATAATGGTGAAGTGTCATGTAGTCGATGTTCACATAACACCACTAGAGGAGAGACAACATACATCTCATCAAAATATCAAACGAATACCAAATTCACATGACTACTAATAGCAGGACTTCACCCATGTCCTAAGGAACAAAAGTAACTACTCACAAAGCATATTCATGTTCATGATCAGAGGAGTATTAATATGCATTAAGGATATGAACACATGATCTTCCACCAAGTAAACCAATTAGCATCAACTACAAGGAGTAATCAACACTACTAGCAACCCATAGGTACCAATTTGTGGTTTTAGATACAAGATTGGATACAAGAGATGAACTAGGGTTTGAGAGGAGATGGTGCTGGTGAATATGTTGATGGAGATTGACCCCCTCCCAATGAGAGGATCATTGGTGATGACGATGGTGATGATTTCCCCCTCCCTGAGGGAAGTTTCCCCGGCAGAACAGCTCCGCCGGAGCCCTAGATTGGTTCCCCAAGGTTCCGCCTCGTGGCGGCGGAGTTTCGTCCTGTAAGCTTGCTTATGATTTTTTCAGGGTAAAAGCCTTCATATAGCAGAAGTTGGGCACTGGAGGGTCACCAAGGGGCCCAAGAGACAGGGGCACGCCCAGTAGGGGGGGCGCCCCCACCCTCCTGGCCAGGGTGTGTCCCCCCTCTGGTACTTTCTTCACTCAATAATTCTTATTAATTCCAAGAATGACTTTCGTGGAGTTTCAGGACTTTTGGAGCTGTGCAGAATAGGTTTCCAATATTTGCTCTGTTTCTAGCCAGAATCCCAGCTGCCAGCATTCTCCCTCTTTATGATAAACCTTGTAAAATAAGAGAGAATAGGCATAAGTATTGAGACATAACGTGTAATAACAGCCCATAATGCAATAAATATTGATATAAAAGCATGATGCAAAATGGACGTATCAACTCCCCCAAGCTTAGACCTTGCTTGTCCTCAAGCAGAAGTCGATATCAAGAAATATGTCCACATGTTTAGAGATAGAGGTCTCGATAAAAATAAAATACAGACATGAGGGCATCATGATCATTCTTATAACAACAACATATATATAGATTTTGTCATATGATTTATTATGCTCAAGTAACAATATATTCACAATGTCAAGTATGGATCATAAACTTCATTGAGAACTAACAAACTATAATATCAGTCATTGAAGCAATTGCAATTTATCATAACATCAGAAAGAGTCAAGAATAGACTTTTCAGCTAGTCCACATACTCAACTATCATTAAGTCTTCTACAATTGCTAACACTCATGCAATACTTATGGTTATGGAGTTTTAATCGGACACTAAGAAAGATAGGGGCTTATAATTTTGCCTCCCAACGTATTTTTACCTTTGGGTGATGTCAACAATAATAGTTCATGATAACTTACATCCAATTGGATATATATATATCAGGATCTTTCGAACACGAGGTGCTTGCCAAAGGATAAAATGAAAAAGGGAAAGGTGAGGATCACCTTAACTCTTGCATAATGTGAAGACATAAAGTAAAAGATAGGCCCTTCGCAGAGGGAAGCAGAGGTTCCCATATGCTTTTGGGGTTGGATGCACAAAATCTTAATGCAAAAGAACATCACTTTATATTGCCACTTGGGATATGAACCTTTATTATGCAGTTCGTCGCTTTTATTACTTCCATATCACACGATCGTATAAAGCTTATTTTCTCCGCACTAATAAGTCATACATATTTAGATAGCAATTTTTATTGCTTGCACCATGACAACTTACTTGAAGGATCTTACTCAATCCATAGGTAGGTATGGTGGACTCTCATGGCAAAACTGGGTCTAAGGATATTTGGAAGCACAAGTAGTATCTCTACTTGGTGCAAGGAATTTGGCTAGCATGAGGGGGAAAGGCAAGCTCAACATGTTTGAATGATCCATGACAATATACGTTAACTGAAATGTGAGAAAACATAACCCATTACGTTGTCTTCCTTTTCCAACATCAACTCTTTAGCATGTCATACTTAATGAGTGCTCACAATCATAAAAGATGTCCAAGATAGTATATTTATATGTGATAACCTCTCTTTCTTTATTACTTCCTATTAATTGCAATGATGACCAAAACTATGTTTGTCAACTCTCAACAACTTTTATGCCTCATACTCTTTATATGTGAAGTCATTACTATCCATAAGATCAATATGAACTCCTTTATTTCTTTTTATTCTTTCTATTTTCTCAAGATCATAGCAGGATAGCAAAGCCCTTTACTCAACACTAATCTTTATTATATAGCTCATAGACTCGATTACATAAAGGGATCAGAAAGTAAAACTCAAAACTAATTCAAACCAAAACTTCATTCTACTAGATCAAGATATTACTGAAAGGATCGAACTAAGTAAAATAGTAAAGATAGGAGTGTGATGGTGATATGATACCGGGGCACCTCCCCCAAGCTTGGAAGTTGCCAAGGGGAGTGCCCATACCCATGTGATTATGTCCTCGAAGGTGATGAAGGTGGTGATGATGATGTAGGCTTCCTCCTCAACTTGCGCTTGAGAATGGAATTTTGCTCCCTTAGATCATCGATCTCCCGCTCAAGAGTTAATATCCTTCTACATAGTTCCTGTTTGTTTTCCTGCAAGAGACAAAAAGGGATAAACTTGATCTTGGGCTTCTTTGCCCTATCAGGGAGGCTTGACTTTTTAAACTCCACATGCATGTCCCCAGGTTGAGGTAACGGGACTTCGTCTTCGTCTGAGCTCGTCTCCTCCTTTCTCTTAGGCTCGTAGTCTTCTTCTTCCTCAGTGGTCCAACCACAATGATCCAAGTCCCCATAGACTTTAGGGTCTGCAAGGTAATCGGCCGCATAGCTTTCTCCTTTTGAATCCTGGGACGACATATTGCTCTAATCTGCGGCAGAAACAGCTCGAAACAAAGACATACGATTTTTGCGTGATACGGTGGTCAAAACCTTCGGGAGATTATATAATGAATTTTTATCGACCAAAAGGAGTAATGTGTAAGAAAACAGAGTCCGGGAGGTACACGAGGTGCCCACGAGACAGGGGGCGCGCCCAGTAAGGGGGGCGCTCCCTCCACCCTCGTGGAGGCCTCGTGCCCTTCACGGATTACTTCTTGCTTCCCAAAATTCTTAAATATTCCAAAACGGAGAAAACTTGCCATTAGAATTGTTTTGGAGTCGGTTTACTTACCGTACCACATACCTATTCCTTTTCGGAGTCTGAATCGTTCTGGAAAGTGTCCCTTATGTATTCCTCCGGGGTTACGGTTTCAACAATATTAGTTTCAACATTTATAGGATTACCTGAGATATAATGTGTGATTCTTTGACCGTTCACCACCCTCGGACTTGTGCCTTCGAAGTTGTTGGTTTTTATGGCACCGGAACGATAGACCTCCTCGATAACGTAAGGACCTTCCCGTTTAGAGAGAAGTTTCCCTGCAAAAAATCTTAAATGAGAGTTGAATAGCAACACATAAGCACCTACATTAAACTCATGCTTTTGTATCCTTTTTTCATGCCATCTTTTAACCTTTTCTTTGAACAGCTTGGCATTCTCATATGCTTGGGTTCTCCATTCATCAAGTGGGCTAATATCAAATAACCTCTTCTGACCGGCAAGTTTGAAATCATAGTTAAGCTCTTTAATAGCCCAATATGCCTGATGTTCAAGTTCGAGAGGTAAGTGACATGCTTTTCCATAAACCATCTTATGCGGAGACATACCCATAGGATTTTTATATGCAGTTCTATAGGCTCATAATGCATCATCAAGTTTCTTGGACCAATTCTTCCTAGATCTATTAACAGTCTTTTGCAAAATTAATTTGATCTCTCTATTACTCAATTCTACTTGACCACTAGACTATGGGTGATAAGGAGATGCAATTCTATGATTAACATCATACTTAGCAAGCATTTTACGGAAAGCACCATGAATAAAATGTGAACCACCATCAGTCATGAGATATCTAGGGGCTCTAAACCTCGGAAAAATAACTTCTTTAAGCATCTTAATAGAAGTGTTATGATCAACACTACTAGTTGGAATAGCCTCTACCCACTTAGTAACATAATCAACATCAACTAAAATATTTGTATATCCATTAGAGGCAGGAAAAGGTCCCATATAATCAAAGCCCCAAACATCAAATGGTTCAATAACAAGAGAATAATTCATAGGCATTTCTTGACGTCTACTAATATTACCGATTCTTTGACATTCATCACAAGACAAGACAAACTTACGGGCATCTTTGAAGAGAGTAGGCCAATAAAAACCGGATTGCAATACCTTATGTGCAGTTCTATCTCCAGTGTGGTGTCCTCCATATGGTTCGGAGTGACACTTGCGTAGGATCTGTTCCTGTTCATGCTCAGGTACACAACGTCTAATAACACCATCTACTCCTTCTTTATAAAGGTGTGGGTTATCCCAGAAGTAATGTCTTAAATCATAAAAGAACTTTTTCTTTTGCTGGTATGTGAAACTAGGTGGTATAAATAGCAACAATGTAACTAGCATAATCAGCATACCATGGAGCAGTACAAGAAGTATTAATGACCGTTAATTGTTCATCAGGAAAGCTATCATCAATAGGTAGTGGGTCATCAAGAACATTCTCTAACCTAGACAAGTTGTCTGCAACGGGGTTCTCAGCTCCCTTTCTATCAATAATATGCAAATCAAATTCTTCGAGCAAGAGAACCCATCTAACAAGTCTAGGTTTAGCATCTTTCTTTTCCATAAGATATTTAATAGCAGCATGATCAGTGTGAATAGTAACTTTAGAATCAACAATATAAGGTCTGAACTTATCACATGCAAATACAACCGCTAAGAATTCTTTCTCAGTAGTAGCATAATTTCTCTCGGCAGTATCAAGAGTTTTACTAGCATACTGGATAACATTTAATTTCTTATCAACTCTTTGCCCTAGAACAACACCTACAGCATAATCACTAGAATCACACATAATTCCAAAGGGTAAGTTCCAATCAGGTGGTTGAACAATAGGTGCAGTGATCAAAGCTTTCTTAAGTATTTCAAATGCTTCTACAAAATCATCATCAAAGACAAAAGGAATATCTTTTTGCAATAAATTAGTTAGAGGCCTACAGATTTTAGAAAATTCCTTAATGAACCTCCTATAAAAACCGGCATGACCAAGGAAACTTCTTATACCTTTAATGTCCTTGGGACATGGCATCTTTTCAATAGCATCGACTATAGCTTTATCAACTTCAATACCTCTTTCAGAAATTTTATGCCCCAAGACAATGCCTTCATTAACCATAAAGTGGCACTTTTCCCAACTCAAGACGAGACTAGTGTTTTCACATCTCTGCAAAACTCGATCAAGGTTTCTCAAGCAATCATCAAAAGAGGATCTGTAAACGGAGAAATCATCCATGAATACCTCACAAATCTTTTCATAAAAGTCAGAGAATATAGCCATCATGCATCTTTGAAACGTAGCAGGTGCATTACATAAACCAAAAGGCATACGTCTATAAGCAAAAGTACCGAAAGGGAAAGTAAAAGTAGTTTTTGATTGATCCTCCGCTGACACGGGTATTTGAGCGAAACCAGAATAACCATCTAGAAAGCAGAAATGTGTGTGTTTGGATAGTATTTCTAGCATTTGATCAATAAAAGGTAAAGGGTAATGATCTTTCTTAGTAGCTTTATTTAATTTACTGAAATCAATTACCATCCTATAACCTGTAATAATTCTTTGCAGGATCAATTCATCTTTATCATTAGGAACAACAGTAATACCTCCCTTCTTAGGGACGCAATGGACATGACTTACCCAATCACTAAGCAACGGGATAAATTATACCTGCCTCAAGGAGCATTAGTATCTCCTTTCTTACCACTTCTTTCATCTTAGGATTTAACCGTCGTTGAGGGTCTCTAACTGGTTTGGAGCCTTCGTCCAATTTAATTTTATGTTGGCATAGAGTGAGACTAATGCCCTTAAGATCATCCAGAGTATATCCAATAGAAGCATGGTGCTTCTTCAGAGTTTTCAATAATCTTTCCTCTTCCTGCTTTGAAAGGTTAGCACTAATAATAACAGGATATATCTTCTTTTCATCAAGATAAGCATATTTAAGATTATCACGTAATGGTTTAAGCTCAAACATGGGATCACCCTTGGGTGGAGGAGGATCCCCAAGGATTTCAACAGGTAAGTTGTGTTTCAAAATAGGACCCTGTTTACGGAATAGTTCATCTATATCCCTTCTTTAATTCATAAATATATCATTTTCATGGTCTAGAAAATATTGTTCTAACGGATCAGTAGGAGGCACGACAATAGAAGAAAGACCAATAAATTCATCCTTACTAGGCAATTCTTTATCATGGGGTTGTCTATGAAACTTAGCAAAATTAAACTCATGAGATATATCCCCTAAGCCAATTGTACCAACATCCTTTTTGCAATCAATCCTAGCATTAACAGTATTCAAGAAGGGTCTACCAAATATAATGGGACAAAAACTATCTTGTGGGGAACCAAGAACAAGAAAATGAGCAGGATATTTAACTTTCCCACACAAGACTTCGACATCTATAACAATCCCAACTGGTGAAATATTATCTCTATTGGCAAGCTTAATAGTAACATCAATATCTTCTATTTCAGCGGGTGCAATATCATGCATAATTTCATTATATAAGGGAATAGGTATTGCACTAGCACTAGCACCCATATCACATAAGCCATGATAACAATGATCTCCTATTTTAACAGAAATAATAGGCATGCCTACAACAGGTCTATGTATCTTAGCATCTGGTTTAGCAATATTAGCAGTTTCACCATAGAAGTAAATAACATGCCCATCTATATTATCAGCAAAGAGATCTTTAACCATAGAAATACTAGGTTCAACTTTAATTTCCTCAGGAGGTGTATATGTTCTAGTATTACTCTTACGAACAATAGTTGAAGCTTTAGCATGATCCTTTATTCTAACAGGAAAAGGTGGTTTCTCAACATAAGTAGTAGGAACGATAGGATCATTATAAGTGATAGTCTTTTCTTTAACTGTAATAGGTGCAACTACTTTTACTTCAATGGAAGGATTATATTTAAACCACTTCTCCTAAGGGAGATCAACGTGAGTAGCAAAAGATTCACAGAAAGAAGCTACTATCTCAGAGTCAAGTCCATATTTAGCGCTAAATCCACGAAAAGCATCGGTATCCATAAAAGATTTAACACAATCAAACTTAGGTGTCATACCTGACTCCTTACCATCGTCGGAACCCCAGTCTTCAGAGTTGCGTTTAATTATTTCCAATAAATCCCACTTGAATTCAGTAGTCTTTAGCATATAAGAACCATCACAGGAAGTATCGAGCATGGTGCGATCATTGAGAGAAAGCCGAGCATAAATTTTTTGAATAATCATTTCTCTTGAGAGCTCATGATTGGGGCATGAATATAACGTTGAATCAAGCCTCCCCCAAGCTTGAGTGATGCTTTCTCCTTCGCAAGGCCAGAAATTATATATGTAATTACGATCACGATGAACAAGATGCATAGGATAGAACTTCTGGTGAAATTCCAAATTCAATAGTTTATAGTTCCAAGATCCCGTATCATCACATAGCCTATACCATGTCAATGTGTCTCCCTTCAAAGATAAAGGACAGACCTTCCTCTGCAAGCTTAAATAATCCACAAACTTCATCCACAAAGATAAGGTGTAAATCGGGATGCAATGTTCCATCTCCTGCAAAGGGATTAGCTAGCAATTTCTCTATCATACTCAAAGGAATCTCAAAGTAAACATTTCCAGTAGGTTCAGTAGGTTGAGGAGAAAATATTTGCTCTACTAGTCGGGGCGAAGATACCCGAAACAAGCCCCTCAAAGGATTAGTTTCCATAGTAACAAGTGACAGAAAATTTCAGCACACTATATAAATGTTTCCTTACCAAGTTCTACTCACCAAAGGCGCTTCACTCCCCGACAACGGCGCCAGAAAAGAGTGTTGATGACCCACAAGTATAGGGGATCTATCGTAGTCCTTTCGATAAGTAAGAGTGTCGAACCCAATGAGGAGCGGAAGGAAATGACAAGCGGTTTTCAGTAAGGTATTCTCTGCAAGCACTGAAATTGTAGGTAACAGATAGTTTTGTGATAAGATAATTTGTAACGGTAACAAGCAATGAAAGTAAATAAGGTGCAGCAAGGTGGCCCAATCCTTTTTGTAGCAAAGGACAAGCCTGGAAAATTTCTTATAATGAGAAAAGCGCTCCCGAGGACACATGGGAATTATCGTCAAGCTAGTTTTCATCACGCTCATATGATTCGCGTGCGGTACTTTGATAATTTGATATGTGGGTGGACCGGTGCATGGGTACTTCCCTTTCTTGGACAATTATCCCACTTATGATTAACCCCTATTGCAATCATCCGCAACTACAAAATATGTATTAAGGTAAACCTAACCATAGCATGAAACTAGTGGATCCAAATCAGCCCGTTACAAAGCAACACATAAACTAGGGTTTAAGCTTCTGTCACTCTAGAAACCCATCATCTACTTATTACTTCCCAATGCCTTCCTCTAGGCCCAAATAATGGTGAAGTGTCATGTAGTCGACGTTCACATAACACCACTAGAGGAGAGACAACATACATCTCATCAAAATATCGAACGAATACCAAATTCACATGACTACTAATAGCAAGACTTCACCTATGTCGTCAGGAACAAAAGTAACTACTCACAAAGCATATTCATGTTCATGATCAGAGGATTATTAATATGCATTAAGGATCTGAACATATGATCTTCCACCAAGTAAACCAATTAGCATCAACTACAAGGAGTAATCAACACTACTAGCAACCCATAGGTACCAATTTGTGGTTTTAGATACAAGATTCGATACAAGAGATGAACTAGGGTTTGAGAGGAGATGGTGCTGGTGAAGATATTGTTGGAGATTGACCCCCTCCCGATGAGAGGATCGTTGGTGATGACGATTGTGATGATTTCCCCCTCCCAGAGGGAAGCTTCCTCGGCAGAACAGGTCCGCCGGAGCCCTAGATTGGTTCTGCCAATGTTCCGCCTTGTGGCGGTGGAGTTTTGTCTCGTAAGCTTGCTTATGATTTTTTCAGGGTAAAGCCTTCATATATCAGAAGATGGCACTGGAGGGTCACCAGGGGGCCCAGGAGACAGGGGCGCGCCCAGTACGGGGGTGCCCCCCGCCCTCCTAGACAGGGTTGGGCCCCCTCCGGTACTTTCTTCGCTCAATAATTCTTATTAATTCCAAAAAAGACTTTCGTGGAGTTTCAGGACTTTTGGAGCTATGCAAAATAGGTTTCCAATATTTGCTCCTTTTCCAGCCAGAATCCCAGCTACCGGCATTCTCCCTCTTCATGATAAACCTTGTAAAATAAGAGAGAATAGCCATAAGTGTTGAGACATAACGTGTAATAACAGCCCATAATGCAATAAATATTGATATAAAAGCATGGTGCAAAATGGACGTATTATGCGTATATCAAATAAGTTCATTAATTTGACTTTCAACATGTTCATGGAGTACTATAATACTGTACAACATGCTACTCGATTGAGGTGTTCAATTTTGGATTTAGTTCACTATTTTGACCTAGTGAACAAGCTATTTCATTGAATCGAGATATTTCATTTTGGGTTTGATTCGCGTTTTTGAGTGGCTCAACTATTTGTCATATAGTAAATCACTAGCAATGAGCATGTAAAAACACATTACTCCCGAGGATCATCTCTCCTTCTAAAAATGAAGTGGCAAGCTAATATTTCATAATTTGATTCGAATCAACTTGGTAAGGTAGACGTGGATGCTCGTTCTCCCAGAATTTGAACGAACCGTTAAACATCCTCTGCTCGGTGGAATTCGCCCGAGAAAATAAATGGGAGACGCGAAATTACCGTCCTGTGTGGGACACGCATCAATTGGCCCGTTGTACATCGAGGGTAGGTTCGTAACTTCATCCAAGCGCACCTTCTCCTCGGCCGAAATGACATGTGCCGAATAATTCATAAACCATGGTCGGTGTCGGTGTCAAAACCGGCGGATCTCGGGTAGGGGGTCCCGAACTGTGCGTCTAGGCGGATGGTAACAGGAGACAAGGGACACGATGTTTTACCCAGGTTCGGGCCCTCTTGATGGAGGTAAAACCCTACGTCCTGCTTGATCGATATTGATGATGTGGGTATTACAAGAGTAGATCTACCACGAGATCAAGGAGGCTAAACCCTAGAAGCTAGCCTATGGTATGATTGTTGTTCGTCCTATGGACTAAAGGCATCCGGTTTATATAGACACCGAAGAGGGCTAGGGTTACACAGAGTCAGTTACAATGGTAGGGGATCTACATATCCGTATCGCCAAGCTTGCCTTCCACGCCAAGGAAAGTCCCATCCGGACACGGGACGAAGTCTTCAATCTTGTATCTTCATAGTCTTGGAGTCCGGCCGATGATGATAGTTCGGCTATCCGGACACCCCCTAGTCCAGGACTCCCTCAGAAGCCCCTGAACCAGGCTTCAATGACGACGAGTCCGGCGTGCATGTTGTCTTCGGCATTGCAAGGCGGGTTCCTTCTCCGAATAATTTATAGAAGATTGTGAACTCCAGGATAGTGTCCGGCTCTGCAAAATAAATTCCACATACCACCGTAGAGAGAATAATATTTACACAAGTTCAATCTGCTGACATATTTCGTGGCGTGACGTCACACCACTACCAAGCCTTTACTCATTTTTATTGTACCACCTCAGCACGTTTAGCGAAGCAGTTTCCTTGGCATGTCTTGTCGAAGCAGAGATCGTGTTCCCCTTATTCCGGGATTCCCATCAATACCGACGTGGGTAACCCAACCGCGCCCGTTGCCATGCCTCCTCCATCGAAGGCGGGTTCCAATCGGTCACGGGGACGGCTCTTGGTATTCTCCCTCTTTATAATGAGACCAAGGCCCGTTCTTTTTCTTCAATCCTCAATTGAATCCGCCCTCGCCCCGACTCCCAACACCCAGGGCTCCAGATTCGGGTACTTTTGACCTTCGACAATGTCCGGCTTTGACCTACGAGGCCAGTGGATGCCCTCCTCCGTCACGGAAGAGGACGTGCTAAAGCTGAGAGACGCCAGGTACTTAACCTACGAGATTTCGCATAGGTTGCCTTCCCGAGGGCAAGTTATTCCTACTCCCGAGCCCGGCAAGAGCGTCGTGTTCATGTCTCACCTCCGTCGGGGTTTAGGCTTCCCGATGGATCCCTTCGTGAGGGGGCTCATGTTTTACTATGGGCTGGAATTCCATGACTTGGCTCCGGAGTCCATCCTCCACATCTCATCATTGATTGTTGTCTGCGAAGCCTTCCTCCGCACTACCCCTCACTTTGGCTTGTGGCTCAAAACCTTCAACATGGAGTCGAAGATGATTGAGGGGCGTCAGGCGGAGTGCGGAGGGGCGGTTATAAGCAAGAGGGCCGATGCTCCATGGCCCGAGGGCTCTTTTCAGGAGGAGCTCGGCTTGTGGCAGCAGGAGTGGTTCTATATCACCACTCCCAGGGGTAGCAGGCAGAGGCCGCCGCCCGTCTTTCGCCCGGGCCCTCCACAACGGCTGACATCATGGGTCAACAAGGGGCTTGACTGGGGGCCGTCCAAAGACGTACCCCTATTGCAGGACCGGATTCGAGGCCTCCAAGAAAGGGAGATCAATCTGGTCGTAGTGGCACAGGTTATGCTGATTCGGCGACTTATGCCCTGCAAACGTCGCCCCCTCCGCATGTGGGAATTTAATCCGGAGGGGCCACGGGCTCTCCAACACTTAATGGGTTTGACACCTGTGGATATGTACAAACTGTTCTTCAGACCGCAAGAGATGCGTCCGGACTTGACCGAGGATGCTGGCCTAAGCTGCAATCGCCCGGATACTCTAGTAAGTAGCCCTGTGTCCGGACATATTGTCCATTTATTTATCATGGGTTTTGCCTTTTAACCAGCTATCC
The DNA here is from genome assembly GCF_002162155.2 of Triticum dicoccoides. Taxonomy (NCBI): domain Eukaryota; kingdom Viridiplantae; phylum Streptophyta; class Magnoliopsida; order Poales; family Poaceae; genus Triticum; species Triticum dicoccoides. The sequence goes on from NC_041381.1 coordinate 151,564,790, forward strand.
CTTGGACAGGAGTGGATAGCGCAAGCAAAACTGATACGGTGTCCGGCCCCCCTCCCTGAGATCACGCTGGATCCCGTGTTAATCAGAATGTTGGAGGTTGCACCTTCGGAAGAGGGCGAAGGGGGGCACAGGGAAACTACCACCTCTGCCAAGGAGGCTTTCAGTAAGGGGGGAATCAAGAATCCCTCCTTCCAGGGGGAGAAGAGGACCGCTTCCGAAGACCCAGAGGCCAAGGCCTCAAAGCGGGGAAAGAAATCCGCACCGGAAGGTCCTGTGCAGGGGAGAGCCCCGGCCGCACAGTCTCCCCAGAGGAATCAGCCCTCCAGCAAGTCGTAAGTAAAAAGGGGGAATTTTGTAATAGGGGACACCCCTACTTTATTTCTAAGGGTAACCGAAGTTTTCACCTTGTAGTTCGGATCTCAGCCCATCTCAGCAGAGCTCATCTTCGGGGGACCTTCGTCCGAAGATGATGGAGAGCGAAACGCCTCCATCTGCCGCCCCGTCGGGCGGGGCAGACGACCCTGAGGTGTCATCATGGAGGGTCTCCCCGAGTCCAGCGGGGCCGGGGAGTTCGGCACCCACTAGAGTACGGCCGGTGGAGCTGCAGGATTTGCTCAAGAGGGCGTCTATCTCAGAAGATCACCGCACATTAATGAGTATGGTGTTTGAAAGGATCTCATCCGCCGAGAGCGGGTTGTATGAGGCCGTCGGAAGTTTGCTGACGGGGTTTGAGGTACGCAAAAAATGACATACCTTTTGACAGTTTTGCACATGGAGTGCACCCTGTATATATAGTAGCCCCTGAGACTTGGTATGCTGTCGAAAGCGACAGCGTGCCGAGGATCATAATCTCAGTTATAGGATGTCGCCTTTCCTATGCAGGTGGCAGAACGTTCAGTGGCCAGCCGGACTGATGGAGTTGCCGAGATGAAGCGGCAACTCGACGTTGCGGATGCGGACATCGCGCTAGTCAATAAACGACTTAATGAGTCACAGGGTAGGTGGTTGCTCCGCGGTCACCTAGTAAGGGAGCCGATGCCCGTTCCTTACAATTTGTATGCTTGATGCAGATGGTGCCGCTGCTGTGGAAGACCTTGGAGCAGAGCTTGCTCGAGCCAAGGAGCAAGCCAGGAAAAGTGATGCGGCTGCCTCAAAGGCAGCGGAAGAGCTAAAAGCCGAAAAGGCTGCTCACTGTCGAAGCAGGGAGGAGATGGGCAGAATGGCCGTGAAATTAAAAGATGCTACCGATCGCTATGAGGTTCTTGAAAGAGAACGCCGAGCGGGGCAAGAGGACCTGAAGAAGGCCGCCACCGAAGCCAAGGATGCCCGTAGTGCGATGCGGGCTATGAAGGAGGAACTACGTCAGGCCAGAGATATTGCGGCTGGAAAGCCCTTTCTGCTGCGTAGGAAGTTCACGATCCGAAGTATGCTCAGTTGGGCCAATTGTATGGTGCGGAGGATCCTTATCTGGATTTGGCAGCGAGTGCGGTGGACGCGGTCGTGCACTTCCGAAGCCAGAAGGATCACGAAATGGAAGAGCTTTTCTGGTCTCAATTCCATAGTCCAGAGCGTCCACTTCCGTTGACTGATCGGCTGGCTGAGTGGGCTGAGCTAAATAGATTGTCCGGACTTACCATGATGGATGTGGTCGCTCATCTGTGGCCAGAAAGGCCCAAGCCTGAGAGTTATTTTTGCTTGTTGCAGCGATTCCTTGGGGCGGTGCCGCATATCGAGGCGATGAAGCGGTCGGCATGCATAGAAGGTGCACGGATGGCTCTCGCCCGTGTTAAGACATACTGGGCAGGGATGGACGCCACCGCTGTTGCATCCCGAGGTTCGGACAAAGGCCGATCACCCGCCGAGCACTATTTTGAGGAAGTCCTGCAGGGCGCTCGTTTAATAGAGTCGCAGTGCTCGAAAGATGTTATGTTCAAATGACGTGTATGATTTGTGAGATCATGTTTATAATGCAATAGCTTTTTATACTTGTGCGTTCAAGTATTGAACTATCTCCTGTGCGGCCGTGTATGTATAACCTGAAAGATGGCAGTCTTTGGCTTCAGCCCCCACACACATGGTGTGGGGGTGTTTGCAAAAAGAAAAGCGCTTTTTCACACTTAATCCAACGTCTTGGTCCTTTGAAGGAGGTGATAGCGTAGCAAACTAGGCAACCAGACTATAATGCTTTATCACTTTCACTTAGCCATAGGAGCTCGAAGGTGGGGCTACTATATAGCCCCTAGAGGCAGCGCGTTTCTCCGAACTCGGGGCGCGTATGTGCCTGACCGGGAAGCGGTCCTTTGTCAAAGCGGAGGAATTCTAAACAATCCAGTAGTTGATCGAGTGGTTGACCAGTCTCTCGCTATATCATGACAGTCAGTTCTCGGCTTTCTCTACTGAGGTGCTCGCCCGGCCGAACCGGGGCACAATCGTAGTAGTTCTCCTGGTGCCGCGTTAGCCGATGGAACGGAACGTAAGGCAGCAAAACACAGGAGCCGGGCAAACCCAACATTTGACCAAAGACATGATTTGGAGCTGATGCATATAAGGCCTAACTCGAGACGCCGAACACTCCCTGAGGTGTTCGGTCTTTATGATACCGGGCAGAACAATGCCCTAAGCCCCTAGTGTCCAAGTACGGGCGAGAACTTCTGACGCGGCCGATGCCAAAACGCCAGCCTCCTCCTCGGTTATGGTAAGAAACCGGGGGATGTGTATCAACCAGAGACACTAAGAAAGGTTTACGCAGGGTCTTAATCTGAAAAGAATCCTTGTAACGGGTCCCTGCTGCACGTCTGCTCCTGTGTCTCCGTTGTGCTGTATCCTGGACGGGTGTAGCATGTGCTTCATCTGTAAAGGAGAAGAACTTAGTTTGGAAAAATATCGTGCAAAAAGGTGTAGTTAAAATAAAGTATGATGAATTTGAGCTTTATTGGCTCTCATTGTTTATACGTGCAACCCCTTGTAAAGGGGTATGCGGTGGTGAAGCCCCTTGTTTATTTATGCCAGACTCGCCTAACCGTGTCCAAAGTCTGAATGACCTGTTTTCAGGGCTTTGACCAGCAAGGTTGGATTAGTGTGCGGCTGTTAACGCAGTCTCACGTTTTCCGTGGTCGAGGAACACTTAGATTTACCCTTTGCTGAGATTATGCCGTATGGACCAGGCATTTTAAGTGTAGGAGACGCGTAATGCGGTATTGCATTAAAGCGGGCGAATGCTTCGTGTCCCAGTAGTGCTTGATAGCTACTTTTGAATGGTGTGATATGGAAAGTGAGCTTTTCGCGACGGAGGTTGTCGGATGAACCGAACCCGACCTCTAGTAGTACAGAGCCTGTACTTTTGGCGTAAAGGCCAGGCGTCACTCCTTTGAAGGAAGTGCTGCTATGGTGAATTTCTGTAGGGTCTATCCCCATTCTGCGGACGGTGTCCTGGTATGGCAGGTGCCGCACTATGTTTCCGTGTTATCACATGAAGTGAGTTCACTGTTTTGACTTCTAGTGGGAAAGTCTTCTGTTTTCCGGCGTGCTGCTTGTGGGGTTCATCGTCTTCGCTTGGTGTGTCGGACCCCTTGCGTTCGGCGTTAAGTCGGCGGGACTGTTTGAAGACCCAACAATCTCTGTGGGTATGGTTTGTAGGCCTCCCGGGGGTACTATGTATTTGACATATCCTATCCAAAATTTTGTTTAGGTTGGATAGCTCGTCACTGTTGTCCTTGAGGGGCAATGTTTTATTATTCGGCCGAGAGCTTTTGAATCCGGCGTTGAACACCGTGCTATTTGGGCCATTTTCCTTATTCCGGCGCTGATCTTTTCTGCGTCGTGATTTCCCATTTCCATCCCTGACTTCGGATGTACTCGGGTCGCTAGTGCTGCATCTAGCCAGCCAGCTGTCTTCTCCCGCGCAAAAGCGGGTCATGAGGCTTGTTAGTGCGGCCATTGTTCTTGGTTTTTCTTGACCGAGGTGTCTGCGAGCCATTCGTCTCGGACGTTGTGCTTAAAGGCCGCTAAGGCTTCAGCGTCCGGACAGTCGACTATTTGTTTCTTTTTGGTGAGGAACCTGTTCCAAAATTTTCGTGCTGACTCTCCGGGCTGTTGAGTTATGTGACTTAAATCGTCTGCATCTGGAGGGCGGACATAAGTCCCCTGAAAATTTGCTCCAAACACATCCTCGAGCTCTTCCCAACTTCCAATGGTATTTTCTGGGAGGCTTTTGAGCGAATGCCGAGCTGTCCCTTTGAGCTTGAGGGGTAGGTATTTTATGGCATGGAGATCGTTTCCTCTGGCTATATGTATGTGTAGGATATAATTCTCAATCCAGACTCCGGGGCCTGTTGTTCCGTCATATGCCTCTATGTTGACGGGTTTGAATCCCGCTGGAAATTCATGTTCCAGTACCTCATTGGTGAAACATAGTGGGTGTGCGGCGCCCCTGTATTTAGGTGTGCCGTTGTCTTCAAACACTCGGCGGGTTGTATTGCCCTGGAGCCTTCTTTTTCGGCCCGTAGATGGACCTGACCGGGCCATCTTTTTGCGAGGATCTTTATGTGGATCATGTGCCGGCTTGTGTGCGGCGCCCCTTGCCGCTCTTAGCCTGTCATCTGGTCGTCTATCCGGCCAGGCGGCGTCTTTGTTTTTTGACTATGGGGGCTCTATGGCCTCCTCGTCAAATTCGGGCAACAACGCGCTTCGGGTAGCTCTTCGCCTGGTGACTATTGCCGTATTTATCTGCGGTATTGAGTACTTTGCTCCATCTCATTCTGAGTGCGTCCTACGCTGTTTTGAGCGTCCACTTTTGCTTCTTCAGACTTCTTGCAGTGGCGACGAGCCTTTTATGAAGGTTCTTATGCTCCGGTGGTTTGTCGGGCGTGAGATCATCTGGACTGTTGTTTTCGCCAGGGATGGGTTGCTTGTCCAATCCATCCTGTTCGGATGGTTGCTTGGTGGCATGCTTGTCGTCCACCGCTTCACCCTGCTCTAAGGCTGGGTCAGTATGGGTGCCGTTGTTATAGAGGCGGGACTTCGGGCGGCGCTTGCGTCGCCGTTTTGGTTGTTTGTTGGGGGAGTTGTCCTTCGCCATGTCCCGTTGTTCCTCGTTGTTGCTTCCTTTTGGTGTATCCACCATGTATATGTCATATGATGAGGTGGCTTTCCAGTGCCCAGTAGGCGTTGGTTCTTGGTCGTCTCCGGCATCGTCGTCCATACCGTCGATGTCTTTGGAGTCGATGTCTAGCATGTCGGTTAGATCGTTGACAGTGGCTACTAAGTGGGTGGTGGATGGGCTTTGAATTTCTTTGTCGTCCGTATCCCAACCGTCCTGACCGCAGTCCAGCCAGGGCTCTCCTGATAACGAGAGATACTTTAGCGAACTCAAGATGTTGCTGAAAGGTGAGTGTTGAAAGATGTCCGCAGCGGTGAACTCCATGACCGGCGCCCAATCGGATTCAATTGGAGGGGGCGCGGGAGGTTCAGAGTCCGGCAAGGAGTCCGGCACCTCGGAGTCACGAGCTTCATGAGGGACAAGATTAGTGTTCGGCTCTATCGCCGTAGAGGTTGCAGCCCCCGAGGCGGTGTCTAGCCACCCGTCCTCGATCTGCGCAGCCGGCTCCAAATTGAAGATCGGAGCGGACTCATGTGCGGCCTCCATGTTACTGTCCGACTGCAGAGCTAAGTCATGCCCGTCGTGACAGTGCGGCGCGCTTGGCTGTGGCTCGAATCCATCGAAGATCGAGTCCCCGCGGATGTCAGCCGTGAAGTTCAAACTTCCAAATCTGACCTCACGGCCAGGGGCGTAGCTTTCGATCTTCTCTAGATGGCCAAGCGAATTGGCCCGCAGTGCAAAGCCGCCGAATACGAAGATCTGTCCGAGGAGGAAGGTCTCACCCTGGACTGCGTCGTTGTTGATGATCGAAGAAGCCATCGAGCCTATCGGTGACGACACAGAGGAACTCTCAATGAAAGCACCAATGTCGGTGTCAAAACTGGCGGATCTCGGTAGGGGGTCCCGAACTGTGCGTCTAGGTGGATGGTAATAGGAGACGAGGGACACGATGTTTTACCCAGGTTCGGGCCCTCTTGATGGAGGTAAAACCCTATGTCCTGCTTGATTAATATTGATGATGTGTGTTACAAGAGTAGATCTACCACGAGATCAAGGAGGCTAAACCCTAGAAGCTAGCCTATGGTATGATTGTTGTTCGTCCTACGGACTAAAGCCATCCGGTTTATATAGACACCGGAGAGGGCTAGGGTTACACAGAGTCGGTTACAATGGTAGGAGATCTACATATCCGTATCGCCAAGCTTGCCTTCCACGCCAAGGAAAGTCCCATCCGGACATGGGACGAAGTCTTCAATCTTGTATCTTCATAGTCTTGGAGTCCGACCGATGACGATAGTTCGGCTATCCGGACACCCCCTAGTCCAGGACTCCCTCAGTCGGCAAAACACGCTCTCCTTGCCCGAAATAGCTCGCGCCCACTATTTCAAAACACACTCTCCTCGCCCAAAATCGCTCGTGTCCACTATATTTCAAAACACACCCTCCTCGCCTGAAAATCGCTCCTGCCCACTATTTGGGGAGAAGCAAAGTTAATCTACTATCCCCGACCCTCAGTACACAGACCCAAGCCGGGAAGCCTAAAGGCAGGGGTAGAATTGTAACTCCCCCTCACATTTCAGACAAATGCATCCGTAAGACATGGTTCCACTCCCCGGGAAGCTCCCTTCTCCCGAGCCGTGAAACCTCAGCCCCTCCTCCATGGCGCCCCCACCACACCAATTTCACAGCCGCCCTCCTCCCTAATGCTGGAGACGCTGTCCATTTGCCGTCATGCACTGGGCCATGTGCCTCTTACTCCGTGCTGCTGGAGCTACCTCGACGACGGCCACGTGAACCATACCGGAGCCGATTCACCCCCGCCGTTGTTCACGGCGCCGGAGCGGCTCCAACTTCGGATCTGTCCAGAGTCCCGGCGCTGCTTCCCCGTAGCCGTCGACCGTCGCGACATTGCTGTTTCCCTGTCGCCGGTCACCACCGCAACTGCGCCGGCCTCATCGACTTGGCAGATGGACCTGCCTACTTCACCATGCCGCCAGATAGGTTGCACCCTCATCTCAAATCACTTTATTTAGGCGTCAGTTGTCTGAATTTTTATTCTCGGCCAATCAATTCCCAATGGGAAGCAGCACCCCTCGAGTCGGTGGAGCTCCTAGGCTGCCGGTTGGCTGGTGTCTAACGTAATGGTGCGGGGCCGCAAGTTCACTGCGTTAGCAGTGCTTAGATGGCTATCTTAGAGTTGCATGGGTTGAAGGTACTACCGCCGCTGGATCTGGATGACAGGGAGTCTTTGTGGATTGGCCCGGGGGCGGCGCAACCACGGCAGTGCGATGGGGCGGGAGCGAGGTTTTGGCCGGGGCCACAGACGGCGGATGCAGGCTGCTCTGCCATTGGTCGCTGGCTCTTCAGGGAAGATTCCGAATAGTGTCAGCCGGGAGGCACAAGACGGCCATCAAGCCATCCGGTGTAGATCGGACAGTACCAAAATAAAATAAAATTGTGTGACCCCAAATTAGTCTCCAGTCAACAGATGTGTGACCACTCTCATACCTTGTTGTTGATCTCTTAGTGTATTTCTTCAGATCAAAGAGATATGTCATTCTTAACATTATGCGTTATCTGCATCTTCAGCCACACCATCTTCCGACTCACCACAGCTGCTCCAACAAGGGAAGCATACACCAGAAGGGAGTTATAGTCCCCACTCAACAGTTCCCTGCATCAAATGCACGTGCCTGACATGGACAACCACAACAACTGCAGGGTCATCGACAAGTCAGCACATAATGCTCACTCCTATGGATGGCGGCCAGATAGATTGTACCCTCATCTTACTTGTGTGCAACATTTATGGCTTTGTTATTCATCTAAGCATGGAAAATAGATTATCTCATTTCACTGTATATTCATGCTGATCTCTTACGTGTCTTGTTCAGGAGTCAACGCGGTTCCATAGTTCAGCTAAGATACTTGTTCTTTAGGTAACGTTGTTCCATAGTTATTATCCATCAGCCAATGCTATCCCACAGGCTGTTGATTATAGTATTATACCACTTCTAGTATTACCTATGTTGTTCTTCAGTACTTTTGTGTGCCATCTAGTTAATCTCGAGTACAAATGGTACATATTCCGTAGCTTTCATTTGTGTTCTCCCTTTAGTTTTTGAGACCTATTGCTGCTAGTTAACCCCAGTCCTACTATTTATGTCGTCTCCTACAGGCACTCATTACATAAATCTAACTACTAGTTGTCTTCCCTGCATGTCAGATATAATTGCACACACTGATATATCCACAAGAACCACACGGAGCAATGTAAAGTCTAATAAACTTGATGCCAATGATACCCAATATGATGGAACATGTAAAGGCAGTTCTTCAGAAGACTTGCAGAAAGATGATGAATCCTCTTCACCCCACAAGGTCCTTTCTCTAACTTCGCCTGTGATATGGGTACAACATGCATATAATGTCCTGGAGTGTATCTACTCTCTTGCAATGCCATGTGCTTAGCATGCTGATCATGCATGTAAATATGTCATGCCTTCCTGTTTTTCATTACCTATTCCATTCATGATAACATGTTTTCAAATTCAAGTACTGTCATTCTACTCTATCACAATGACATCTTCTTAATTTGGACATCATGCTTCTGAATATCTTATGCATTGTTATTCATCAGTATGTACTTCATTTGTCTACCATACCATGTTTTTATACATTGAAGTGTTGTTCTAGTGCTCTGTTGCAATGCCATCTTAGTTTCCCAATCATACACATGTATGTTGCCTTAGTTTTTTCTGTATGTATTCTTCTAGCATATAGTTTTACATTCAACTAGTGTTTTTTTACTGTGTTGTCTTGTCGTATCCCTAGCTCTTACACCATAATCCCCCCGTTCGGATTACATGTTGCCAAAATGGATAAAAAGGATGTATCTAGAACTGAAATACACCTAGACCCATCCATTTTTTTCCGGATGGATGGAATACATGTCAATATGTCACACCTTTCTATTCTTCAGTACCTATTCCATCTCTCTGCCGTAGCATGTTTTATAATTAAAGCACCATTCTTCTATACAAGGCATGCAAGGGGAAGATGACTATGTTAGAATCTGAAGGGTTACAAACAAGGCCTTTGCAAAAGACCCAAACGCCAGGAGATAATAAACCAACTCCAGTTTTTATAGATACTGCTCCAGCACAGAGAAACCCAACTCCTACTGATAATAAGAAGATTCCAGTGGCCAAAGAACTAGCCCGCTCCAGTCCAGCAAAAATATGTCAACTCCATTCTAAGAAGCGTGTGCGTATCCTTACATCATGAAATTTTATAGCATGTTGATCATGTTTTCTACTTGTTTCTTACCCATCTCTCTTTTAGAAAATAAGCTTAACAGATAGAAGAATTTCTGCACTTGTATCGTCTGTGAGGAAAGATTCTTGCAGGAATTCTCTGTGCTCCAATGTAGATGTAAGTACCTGTTGTATATCACTATATTTTTACATCAGCATGTATTTTGTTAATCGGCGTGAATCCAACATTTATCTGATCTAAATTTAGTTGTAGCAAAATGTATGATTAAAGGCCGCAATGTTGATTTTTGTAAGGAAAACTGCCTGGTAGTTTTGCATCCTGAGCCGCATGAGTGTACTATCTCATATCAGTCGGTTTGAATACTTTGGTTCTGCAGTGGGTTTGCAGTGTTTTTTTTACTGTGTTGTCCTGTCGTATCCCTAGCTCTTACATCATACTCCCTCCGTCTGGATTACATGTCATAGAAATGGTTAAAACTGGATGTACCTAGAACTGAAATACGCCTAGACCCATCCATTTTTTTCCGGATGGAGGGAATACATGTCAATATGTCATGCCTTTCTATTCTTCAGTACCTATTCCATCTCTGTTGTAGCATGTTTTATAATTAAAGCACCATTCTTCTATATAAGGTATGCAAGGGGAAGACGACTATGTTAGAATCTGAAGGGTTACAAACCAGGTCTTTGCAAAAGATCCAAACGCCAGGAGATAATAAACCAACTCCATTTTTCATAGATACTACTCCAGCACAGAGAATTCAAACTCCCACTGATAATAAGCAGATTCCAGTGGCCAAAGAACTAGTCCGCTCTAGTCCAGCAAAAGAATGTCAACTCCATTCTAACAAGCGTGTGCATATCCACAGATCATGAAATTTTATAGCATTCTGATCATATTTTCTACATGTTTCTTACCCATCTCTCTTTTAGAAAATAAGGTTAAATGATAGAAGACTTCCTCCATTGGGATCGTATTTGAGGAAAATATCTTGCGTGAATTCTCTGTGCTCCAATGCTGATGTAAGTACCTGTTGTATATCACTATATTTTTACATCAGCATGTATTTTGTTAACCGGCGTGAACCTAACCTTTATCTGATCTAAAATTAGTTGTAGCAAAATGTTAAAGGCGCCAATGTTGATTTTTGTAAGGAAAACTACTTGGTAGTTTTACATGCTGAGCTGCATGAGTGTACTATCTCATATCATGCACATTACTGAATTGTAGTGCTGCTCTGGTTGCCCATTCATTCATTGTGTCAATGTTGCTTTCATATTACCTTGCCTGGCTGATGATAGTTGTGCCATATTGTGTTAATTTGGTGTAGGCTAGTTGCCCAAACGTTCGTTATGTCAATGTTACTTTCCTATTATCTGACTTGGCTAATGATAGCAATGCTAGTGTGTTAATTTGGTACAGGCTGCTGAAGATTAGAAGACAAACTCTAAAAATTGCAGGCAACCCCATTGTTTCTTTCCAATAAATCTAGGCCAGGTAATATGGCAATAACTCATGATTAATATGTTTGGTTCCCCTCCTAAGTTATGTTATGATGCAGTGGTTGTCGGTGTCAAAACCGGTGGATCTCGTGTAGTGGATCCTGATCTGTGTGTCTTAGGCTGATGGTAACAGGAAGCGAGGGACACAATGTTTACCCAGGTTCGGACCCTCTCGATGGAGGTAAAACCCTACTTCCTGCTTGATTAATATTGAAGATATGGGTAGTACAAGAGTAGATCTACCACGAGATCGTAGAGGCTAAACCCTAGAAGCTAGCCTATGATTGTATGATTGTAATTGTGATCGCCCTTCTAAGGACCAACCTCTCCGGTTTATATAGACACCGGAGAGGGCTGCGGTTTACATGGAGTCGGTTAGAAGGACGGAAACACAATATCTGGATCGCCAAGCTTGCCTTACACGCAAAGGAGAGTCACATCTGGACACGGGCCGAAGTCTTGAGTCTTGTGTCTTCACGCTTCAATAGTCCGGACGATGTATACAGTCTGGCTATCCGGATACCCCCTAATCCAGGACTCCCTCAGTAGCCCCTGAACCAGGCTTCAATGACGATGAGTCCGGTGCGCAGTCTTGTCTTCAGCATTGCAAGGCGGGTTCCTTCTCCGAATACTCCAAGGTAATTATCGAACACTTCAACCGTGTCCGGATCCGCAAAATGATCCTCACATATCACTGTAGAGAGAATGATATTTCACAAATGCAATCTGCTAGCAACTTTCTAGACAACGTGACATGTTATCAAGGTCGGGTCATTATCCAAACCATTTTCCCACATCCAGCCTCAGCGTATATTGCGAGGCGGTTTCCTTGGCACGCCTTGTCAAAGCAAAGATCGTGTCCCCTTATCACGAGATTCTCATCAATACGGGTATGGGTAATCCAACCGCATCGCTAATCGCAGTGAGTAGGAGTCGAACGGGTTCCACCAGGCAAGTGGGGAGGTGCAAAAAGCATTTACCGCCCCTATAAAGAGATAAGGTCTCTTTCTCTTTACCCACGCCTTCTCCTTCCGCTAGCTCATTCCCCTCTGTTCGAGCCCTAACGCCCAAGCACTCTTCTTTTCCATCGAAGAGAAGTTTTCCAAAGATGTCCGGATCCGGAGCAGGAGGCAGATGGATGGCCTCTACCGTCCAGGAGAAGGATATCAAGAAGCTCCGGGAAGCCGGGTATCTGGCCAAGAAGATCGGCCGTCATCTCCCACCAGCGGGACAGGTCGTCCGCACCCCAGAGCCTCACGAGAGAGTCGTGTTCCTTCCCCACTTCGTTCGCGGGCTCGGGTTTCCCCTCCACCCATTTGTCCGTGGAGTCATGTATTACTATGGGATTGATTTTCATGATCTTTCCCCCAACTCTTTTCTCAATATCTCGACGTTCATCGTCGTGAGCGAGGCCATTCTCCGGATTCCGCCTCACTTCGGCCTGTGGCCGAAGATTTTCAATGTGAAGCCCAAGGTGGTGAGTGGCGAACACGCCAAGTGCGGCGGCGCCATGGTGAGCAAGATGCCCAAGGCCATTTGGCCGAAGGGCACCTTCAACGACTCCGTCAAGGAGTGGCAGCAACAGTGGTTTTATATCACCGAACCACGCGGCAAAAAGTGGGCTGTAGCTCCTGAGTTCAAATCCGGAGCTCCACTGCGGCTCACGTCCTAGCCCAAGAAGGGCCCGAACTGTCCTCATCCAATGAGCTGTCACTGCTCCAGACACGCATTTAGAGTGTGGTTGACAAGGACGTCAAACTCATCGACGTAGTCCAGGTGATGTTAGTTCGCCTGGTTCTCCCTTGCCAGCGTCGAGCCTGCACTTTGTGGGAGTTCAACCCAATCGAGCACCAAACCCTTTGAGAGCTCTATGATTCCTCCCACAAGGATATCTGGAAGGTGCTCTTCAAGTTCGGCAAATCTTGGCCGGACTCCGCCGAGGACCGGGGGTATCAATTATCCCATTCTGCAAGCCCAGTAAGTTACAGCCATGCCCTGTCCATCCATGATTCAGTTGGCATGTCATGAGGGAGACATTTTAATCGTGTTTCATCGTGACCTCAGGGATGGATAAAGAAGGTGTAGCGGATGCATTGTGCGGCCCCGCTGCCGGAGGAACCGACCGGACCTCTTCTAACGAAGATGCTGGTCCCTGCGCCTTCCGAGGCGCCAAAGAAGGAGGCCTCCAAGAAGGTCAAGAAGACCCGGAGTGGCCTCCGTCGCCGTGACGCTTCGGACGCCAAATATGAAGACTCCAGTGACGCTCCTTCTTCCAAAGACGAAGAGGAGAAAGCAGAGGAGGACGAGCCTCACTCTTGTAATACCCACATCATCAATATCAATCAAGCAGGACGTAGGGTTTTACCTCCATCAAGAGGGACCGAACCTGGGTAAAACATCGTGTCCCTTGTCTCCTGTTACCATCCGCCTAGACGCACAGTTCGGGACCCCCTACCCGAGATCTGCCGGTTTTGACACCGACATTGGTGCTTTCATTGAGAGTTCCTCTGTGCCATCGCAATCAGGAGGGATGCCTTTTCCCGTATTTAAAGATGGCACCGTCATCAAGGGAGCTGTCGGGGATATACCCCGTGGTATAAACCGCCGGATGTATGACCCGGCTAGAGTTTGGCGATTCACTGGCGACCTACTTGGACATGGCGGTTTACGATTCATTGGTAATCCGGCAGGCAGGTCAGAGGAGCGACAAGACCCAGTGACCCAACGGGCGGTTTATGGAAGGCCGGATTACGCTATGGTGGGCCGGTTTAAGAGGAAAGGAATATTTACCTTACAAAGAGTTAAGACCAGGACTTGTATCCGGTTTGTATTAGAGATAGATTAGTCCTTATCCTAATAGGACTCCACATGTAACCCGCCCCTTCAACATATATAAGGAGGGGCAGGGCTCCCCAAAGAGGGACGAGTTAGAAGGGACAAGCTACAAAACAAGAAGAAACAATCTTAGGGTTAGACACAATTAGAGGAGAGCCGGTTTACGGCGACTCCCTCGTGATGATAATGAGACCTAGCCTCAAACAGCATGTAGGGCTATTACCGGATGATGTTTCCTGGGGCCCGAAGCTGTCTAAATCCTTGTCTTGTGTGTTGATCCGCCCTACGTCTCTCGTCCCACTCAACCCCTCTCAAGCTACCACATAGATGCGTTGGCCTCGCGACTAAGTGCTGTCACTAAGGACATCTGACGTGGCAATTCCACGACAGTTGACGCCCACCGTGGGGCCTGCGCACGGTGGTGTTGAGTTCTTGGAGGGATCCTTCCTAGGGTTTCAAAAAGTTCGTGGTTGTCAGATGAAGCAGAGCCGGATTGTGTCTATGTGCATCGTAACATACCACCAAGCGAATCCGTCATGGCCGGATCACATTCCGCTGCACCATCGTAAGAAGCCAAGGGTAGAAGGGATTCTATCAACTGCAGCACAGGTGATTTACCTACGGCGTTGCAAGTAATCGAGAAATTTTGGAGCCGATCGATCGGCTGGCCGCTGCCTTCGCGTCCTATATGCAGCACTAGAGATTGATCCGAGACTACCTCTTAATCCGCCAAGTTTCCACTGCTACTCCGCGTCCACAAGTTCCAGGCTGTGGAAAATCAACCGTCCATTGCTACCTTTTTTCCGGTGTGAAGAATAGTTAAATTTGAAAAATTAACTAGTACTTGCACTAGTACGTGTTACAAGAGCGGCAGCCGAGTTAGAAGTCCAAGAATAGTACTGCTCCACGTCCACAAAATCCAAGACTAGTACTACTCCACGTCACAAGTTCAAGACTAGTACTACTTCTATTCGAGTGCTAATAGATCAGATTACTACCTCCATCCGAGGCAGAAGATTCCAAGAGCAGCCACCGGATCATCGTCAGGACCGATGCAATCACGGACCAAGATTGCTGCGCCCAAAAAAAAAGGGGGAAGGAAATCCACGACCCGAAGAGGGACGTGGGGCATGGACTTAGTTTGGCCTCGCTGGCTTAACGTAGGACCTGGAATCGGTTTCGCCTCGCTAGCCACCGCACCGGCCTCGTTTCCACCTCTGCCGCACGCAGTCTTGACTCGCCGCCTCCGTGGCTGTCTTGAGTCCCTAGGCCCAGCTCGCATCCGCCGCGGTTGACCCGGCCCTTCAAGAGCTAGAAGTGGCCTGCGTCAGTACAGGTACCCTTGGTGTACGAGGTCAGTGGTCACCGGTGAACCGGCCAGAAGCCAGTAGCACCAGGATCGCGTGTGCATGTCTGTTGTACTACCATTACTACCTCAACCAAGGCACACGTCTCATCCCCCAAGGAAAAAAGAAAAGAAAACCGTGAAGAAGCAATCAGAGTACTCAGAGTTACTGCCTACGGACGTAATCAGGTGCACTCGTCTCCGTTAAATTGCTCTATGTATTAAATTTGCATTATAGAAAACATATGTGGTCTGCTCGTGCTATTTTATGCTCGCAGATATATTCAGCTCAAGAGCTTTTGCTGGCGTTTTTTATTGCGTCGTTTCCAACGATCTTCCGAGTCGCCGCTTTGCTGGCCCTACAGCACTAAAACCACCGGCTGCTATCACCAGATCCGCTCGTTCGCGGGTTCTACTCCGCTACGCTGGAACCGTCGCGTTTAAACCGCTGGTGTCAGGGGAACGCCAGCTTGAAGTCCTGAGGGAATCAGTGCCGCTGCTACTGTTTCCTACAGTGGGGGCTAATTAAATCCAAAGAAACAAAGTGTTAATTGCAGATGAAGGCTGGTGCTGATTATTGTCTAATCCGGCCGCAGAGATCTAAGGAATAAACCAACATGACTAGTGTTGGTACTCCGTATTGGGCTGATTTTCTTCAGAGATTAGTTTGCGTAAATTGGATGGAATACACATATGTGGAGACCAGCTACGCGCTAATGGCTACGCCCACATGCGTCCAAAAAATAAATCAGGTGTTATTTTCCTTATACATTTTCTTAGTATACTTTAATTACTCTGAGCACAACTATTCTGCTCTATGGTATTTTTTATATGCAGGAGAGTTATTCATTACAAAGTGGTATTATACTGTGGAGATGGAGGCACGCCGACATCGTTCGGCACAGGTGGTTGTTGTTATTCAACAAACTCCCACACCGGCTTACAACACCGTGGCCGTCTCTCACGACCGCACCGGTTTATAACGTCACAGACGACTCGCCCGTCCACTCTCGCGCCCGGTTCACGCGTTCGCCCTGGCTTGCAACGCGGAGGATAACTTGCCCGTCCGCACCGGCTTACAACACCACGGCCGGTTCATCTGTCTTTGCCGCCTCTGATGTTACGGTCGTCTTTACCGTCCGTCTCTCACGGCCTGGTCTACATCAACATACCAGGCCGCACATGTCTACATGAGAAAGTCACAGCTTGGGTAGCCCGGTTTTCTTTCGAATTGGAGGAAAATTATCATATACTATCAACCGCCGTCTGCACTGGGTGGCTCAATGGGCAGGCGCACAAGTCACCGCCACTACAGTTTTGGTTAAATTCAAATAGCCAGTTGGAAGGAACTATTGGCCGAGTTGCTGACACGGCTCATACGGGATCATTTATAACCTGCCGCAGTCACCTCAACCTTCTGTGGATTCACATCATGCTATCAACACCAACGATATACAAGTTATGCCGGTTTATATGACGGTCAAATATGGAGAGTTTCAAGCCAACTCCTCGAGTCACCTTGAGACTCGGGGGCTACGATGACATGACTCAGCAAATCTTGCCAGTTTCAGCAAATTTAAGAACCCCAGGACGATGGAGGGAAAGATAACCCGGTCCTGGAGGCTACTGTTATTTGAAGGCCGTCAAAAAATTTCCGGCTTAGAAAGTATATGACAGTTACAAAATACCGGCTCAATGAAGAAGTTTCGGGTCATCAGAAAGGATTCCGGTTTAAAATCCGGTTCAAGGGAAGTCAGTCTCACTGAAGCTCTCAAATATCCGGTTTACGATCCGGTTCAAGGGAAATTTGTTCTCCCACAAAGCTCTGAAGCTCTCAAATCTGGTTTGAAAATGTCCGGTTCAAAAAGGAATTAACTTCTCGAAAGTTCGAGTTTGAAAGGCCATCAGAAAATTTCTGGCTGAAAATGAAGATTCCGGTTTGCAATCCGGTTTAAGGAAAATTTGTTTTCCCACAAAGCTTTGAAGCTCTCAATACCCGGTTCAAAATACCGGTTCAAGAAGAATTTATCTCTTGCAAAAAGGTTAAAAATTACCAAAGAGGACCTGCTGCCATGATGCGCGGTTCAAACATGGGTATCCTGCCTTATTGGCCTAACATATTATTGATCACATGAGGGCTTCTGCTTCATAAAGCGGTGTCTCTGTCTTTCTCATCATGCGAGGTTACATGGAGTGGTTCTGTTTAAAGCGGCCTCCGGTTTACCCCTTGACATTTGTTTTTTATATATCACTGGGGGCCTTGGTCGTGTCCGAACCAACGAACACCCTTTGATAGGCGACAGCCACCAGATCATTTGGGGACTTGGTCAAGTCTGAACCAGTCACGCCTCTTGGTCGGCCTAAGGCCACAAAATCACTTGGGGGCATGGTCGGGCCCGAACCATTGCCACGCCTCTTGATCTGGCATATATGCCACGAGTCATTTGGGGACCTGGCTGACTTGAATCATTGTCACTCCTATTGGGGGCCTTGATCCTATCCGACCATGGTAATACCATCTGAACAGCTCAGTATAGCATATTTTTGCAAATGGTTTTTATCATTACTTTTGCTTCCATGTTGTTTTCATGGTTTGTTCGTTTCTTTGCTTTTGTTGGATTTCTCTTATGTCAACAAGCATATTTTTTCCGGTTCACCTATCAATTACAAATTGACGGAACACGGTCAAGTCTTAATCTGGAGGCCATCTGCCCGGTTTGATTTTCTCTTACCATCCTATTATGGAGTAAACCGGTGTTTATCAACCCGGCTTGACCTTCAATTACAAATTATCAATACAGGATCAAGTTATAATCCGGAGACTATCAGCCCGGTCTGGTTTGACTATGAGTCGCCAGTATTATATATGATTAAACCGGTGTTTATCACAACCCGGTAAGGTTTATCATCAGCCGGCACAGGATGAAAGGAGTTATCATTACTCAAGATTGGGGTTATCACTCTTACTACAAAAATTGGTAAACCAATGATGTGATTCAATATCACAGGTATGATATTTTTCATTGATTATTCTTAAGTGCAGCCTTGGTTATAAACCTGGGTTATATGTTGGGCATTATGACCCGTCCGGCGGTAAACCGCCAGGACACTTTAAACTTGTTGTATGCAGAGACAAGTTGAATAAAGCATGATGATAAATTATCCGGTGTTTATTAAACCGGCCAGGCTTTAAGACGATAAGTCGCCAGTATATGATAGGAAATTATCCGGAGTTTATTAAACCGGCCTGGCTTTGGACTATACGTCGCCAGTATATATTTGGATTGCGCCATTGGAATCATGCGCTTATAAATGATTGGGTTATATTATTCAAATAGCCAAATTTGGCTGAATTTTCATTATGATATTAGATGAATTTTTCATACCGGATTATATTATCTTGAATAGCCAACATGGCTGGATTTTTATGGTTATTAGTAACCGGTATTATTGAGTTTTCAAAGTCGCTTTAGTATAACAGTTATTATTTTATCGATGAATATGATTTATTCTGCAATGGAAGGAATAGTCCCGAGTCGCTGCGGGCTTACGACCCAACACTTGGGGGCTACATTATTCAAATTGAGATTACATGCCAGTCTCATGTCGCTGCAAGCATGCACCATGACACTTGGGGGCTAATGCAAAGTCATTCTTTGTTCATCTTATTGAAGACCCGACTCATCACATTATAATGAGCCGGCCCTTGGGGGCTACCAATTGCTCCTATCAACAGTTCAAGGTACAAAGCTTTTTATCCATTATATTGCAAGGTCCACTGCTCAGTTGGTAAAGCACAAGACTCTTAACCTTGTGGACGTAGATTCAAGTCCCATGATGAGGGTTACATCATATGGTGTTATTTTTATTGAAGTATATATCAAGTCCCAGCTCAATATTATCTTACTGAACCGGCTCTTGGGGGCTACACTGGTTGAAGTTTTTATGAGTATAAGACAATTACAAGTCCCAGGTTGCTGCAAGCATGACAACCCGGCACTTGGGGGCTACATAGTATGGAGTATTCAGTTTTTACTAGTCACTGGGATGAACAACATGGATTTCTTCTTAAGTGGCAGTATTTATATTGAAGCAAGTCTTAAGCCATCACTTTGTTCTGTTCAAGACTTGGGGGCTACAAGTATTATATTATTATCGAAGAACTATTATCAAATTCTCTGTTTTGAGCAAACTGGATTAACCCGGCGTCACCAATCATTATGACCCTGTGTCTGTAACCCGGCGTCATCAATAATCATGAACTGGTGTTGGCAACAATCATGACCCGGAATTATCAGTTTTTATAACCAGACAATGGTGGTAATCATAAACCGGCAAGTTTTACATCTTCAAGCCGGCTGGATATCAGTTGAATATTTCAGAGACTAATATTTTTGTCAAGTCAAAGCACTGCAGGCCGATTCAAATGGATTCTTTATTTACAAATATCTTCTGCAAGCAAATTGATTATGAAGATGGTTATTAACTTGGAAGGAAGAAATGACAAGGATTTAAGGATGATCAAGTGCCGGCTTACAAGTATATTTAAACCGGAGCACAACCCGACAAATTTGTTCTTGTTGCAGATCAGTTTAACATGGATGAATCCAAATTAAACTGGGGGCTAATGTCGGGGATATACCCCGCGGTATAAACCGCCGGATGTATGACCCGGCTAGAGTTTGGCGATTCACTGGCGACCTACTTGGACATGGCGGTTTACGATTCATTTGTAATCCGGCAGGCAGGTCAGAGGAGAGACAAGACCCAGTGACCCAACGGGCGGTTTATGGAAGGCCGGATTACGCTATGGTGGGCCGGTTTAAGAGGAAAGGAATATTTACCTTACAAAGAGTTAAGACCAGGACTTGTATCCGGTTTGTATTAGAGATAGATTAGTCCTTATCCTAATAGGACTCCACATGTAACCCGCCCCTTCAACATATATAAGGAGGGGCAAGGCTCCCCAAAGAGGGACGAGTTAGAAGGGACAAGCTACAAAACAAGAAGAAACAATCTTAGGGTTAGACACAATTAGAGGAGAGCCGGTTTACGGCGACTCCCTCGTGATGATAATGAGACCTAGCCTCAAACAGCGTGTAGGGCTATTACCGGATGATGTTTCCCGGGGCCCGAAGCTGTCTAAATCCTTGTCTTGTGTGTTGATCCGCCCTACGTCTCTCGTCCCACTCAACCCCTCTCAAGCTACCACATAGATGCGTTGGCCTCGCGACTAAGTCCTGTCACTAAGGACATCTGACGTGACAATTCCACGACAGGAGCTTTGGCCACTGGCCAAACTATCCGGCTGGGTGATTTTCTTATGACCGCCAGTTCGGCCACCGCTCCAACAATGACCTCTCATGTCATCAAAAGCGATCTTCACGTCAACTCGGAATTCGCCGAGCAGCTAGATCCGACGGAGCTCTCCTCTGTAAATGAGATCTTGGATCGCATCGCCGCCCTGGGAGTCGCTACAGACCACAATCAGATTGGGCTTAAAACCGATCTGAGAGAAATTAACTCTCCCCAGGCTACCCACCACGTTGTTATGGTAGAGGAACAACGCGGCGACTCTTGTTCTATGTTAAAAACCAGTTATGTCCGGATTCTCGATCCCTCCATGCCGGATTCCCGCGGAGGGATGGACGTCAATCAAGTACTGAACCTAAAGTCAGGCATCGGACCAGATCCGTTGGATAACATCCAACAATCCAAGCTTCCAAATCCGGAAACTTCTCGGCCTTTGAGCCTCAGATTGGGTAGGGTTCCGAATTTAATTCCGCCCGCCCACCCAAACATAAGCGATCTATCTCGAATACGGCAAGATCCCGACGAAACAGTACATCATTACTAGGCCGGATTCCTCCTAGTTATGGACAGGATAAAGGACTGGCGTGAGGAAAGCGCAATCTCAATTTTCTACAATAATTGCACGGAGAGGGGAATCATGAACGCTATAAGTCGTCGTGAAGTTACACGCTTCGCCGACCTGGTGACCATAGTACAGAAATACTGTGCGATGGAGAGTGCCTGGAAAACTGAAACCAGGTTTTGGGACAATCCAGCCCTGAACACAACCCTAGTTCGAAATAAAAGGGTGCGTCATACTCAAGCACTTGAGTTAAAAACCAAAAAGCAAAAAAACCCTAAAGGGCACGGAACCGTACTGGAGGGATGGCTCAACGGACCCTGTAAAATCCATAATATAGAGGGCGCCACTCCAACACATAGCCTTCGAGCATGTTGGATACTACGCCAGGTGGCCAAAAGTGGCGAAGGTTTTCTAGCCCCATGTAACAAGCCCAACAGTACCAGTACAGTATTAACAGTCTTCGAGACTTTCGCATCAAATAATATGCGGAAACGAACAATCCGCAGCCTCGCCGAAGTCTACCAAGTAGCAACGGCAAATCCATGGAGTGACACGGCTATCACCTTCAATGCCAGCGACGAACCTGAATTCTGAACAGCCCGAGCACCAGCCGCATTGGTCCTCAGTCCGATAGTGGACGGCTTTCGTATTACCAAGGTACTCATGGATGGCGGCAGCGGATTAAACCTCGTCTACGAGGAAGCCCTGCAAAAAATGGAAACTGACTGGAGCCGCATTGAGCGAAGCAGCACAACCTTTAGAGGAATAATCCCTAGTCGAGAAGTACGCTGCACAGGAAAAATCACACTAGATGTAGTGTTCGGCTCACCGGACAATTACAGGTCCGAGGAGGTCACATTCCAAGTGGCCCCGTTCGGCAGCGGATATCATGCCTTGTTAGGGTGAGAGCCATTCACAATTTTCCAAGCTATACCCCATTACGGGTACATGAAGCTTAAAATGCCCAGGCCCAATGGAATCATCACTCTCATCAATGATCCAGATATAGCACTCCGCGCTGAAAATAAGACAGCCGCACTAGCCCTAGAGGCACTATCCGAAGCCCTAGCTGCAGAGGAACTCACTGCGCTGTGCTCCACAGTGGATAGGGACGATGTGATACTCGATAAGAGATCTAAGTCCACCTCTTTTAAACCAGTAGACGAAATAGTCAAATTCCAGGTCCATCCAACGGACCCCACAAAGATGGCCTCCATCGGGGCACAGTTAAACCCTGATGTAGAAGCCGCACTACGAGAATTCCTTCGGGAAAATTGGGACATATTTGCCTGGCACCCTTCAGACATGCTAGGAATCCCACGCAGGCTGGCAGAACACACCCTAAATATCCTAAAAGGATTCAAGCTAGTCAAACAGGCTCTTCGGCGATTTTCCGAACCTAAAAGATAGGCAATGGGAGAGGAGCTAGCCAAACTCTTAGAAGCCGGATTCATCAGAGATATAAAACATCTAAACTAGCTAGCAAACCTGGTAATGGTACCAAAAAAGGACAAATCCTGGCACCTTTGTGTCGATTTCAAAGACCTTAACAAGGCCTGCCCAAAGGATCCTTTTCCCCTCCCCCGCATCGACCAAATCATCGATGCTACCGTAGGGAACGATTCATTGTGCTTCCTCGACGCATACTCCGGATACCATCAAATCAAGATGGCGGAGAAAGACCAGGCCGCAATGGCATTCATTACTCCATACGGACCATTCTGCTTTAACACAATGCCCTTCGGACTCAAAAACGCCGGTGCAACATATCAGCGCATGATTCAGACATGTCTGGCTACCCAGATAGGCAAAACAGTGGAGGCATACGTAGACGATGTGGTCATTAAGACCAAACACGTCGAAACTCTAGTAGACGATTTGAGGCTTACATTCGACAACCTCCGAGCATATGACATTATGCTCAACCCGGAAAAATGTGTTTTCGGCGTACCAGCCGGAAAGCTCTTGGGCTTCATTGTATCCGGTAGAGGAATTGAAGCAAACCCAGCCAAGATCCGAGCTCTGTCGCAATTGGATATCCCAAAAGACCTCAAACAAATACAAAAACTAACTGGATGCGTGGCGGCTCTAAGCCGCTTCATCTCCCGTTTGGGAGAAAAAGCACTACCCCTCTATCGCCTCCTCCGGTGCACCGAACACTTCGAATGGACGGATGCTGCCACGGCCGGACTCAAAGAAATTAAGGCCATATTGGCAACAAATCCGGTCCTAGCCATGCCCAACCTAGGCGAACCGATGTTACTATATATCGCGGCAACACATCAAGTTGTCAGCGCGGTACTCATCGTAGAACGAGAAACAGAAGGGCACAAATTCCCTCTTCAAAAACCAGTGTACTACGTATCCACTGTCTTAACTCCATGTAAGTCCCGGTAACCACATTATCAAAAAATAGCGTACGCGGTGTTCATGGCATCCCACAAGCTGCGACACTACTTTCAAGAGTGTTCCATAACGGTGGCCTCCGAAGTACCTCTCAACGATATTATAAACAATCGCGACGTGACGGGCAGGATTGCAAAATGGGCCATTGAGCTCTTACCATTTGACAGAACCTACAAACCACGGCGAGCTATAGAGTCGCAAGTTTTGGCTGACTTCATCGCCGAATGGACGGAAGCCGAACTCCCTAAAGAGGACGGCGCATACTCCAATTGGATCATGCATTTCAACGGCTCCAAAATGTTGGCTGGCTTGGGGGCTGGCGTCATCTTGACGTCCCCAACCGGAGACACAGTCCAATACGTACTTCAAATAATGTACACGGACTCCAACAATGCAGCCGAATACGAGGCCCTTCTACATGGTCTCCGAATGGCAATCTCCATGGGTATTCAACGCCTAGAGGTGCGCGGGGATTCCAACCTCGCAATATCCCAAGTAAATGGAGACTTTGACACCAAGGATCCAAAAATGGCAGCCTACCGTAACGCTGTCCTAAAAATGTCAGCTCGGTTCGAAGGACTCGAATTCCACCATGTAGCCCGGGATAATAACCAGGTAGCAGACGTGTTGGCACGCATCGGCGCAAAACGCGACGCCATACCTCCAAACATCTTCCTGGAGCGGCTCTTTAATCCATCCGTATTATGGGAAGAGGAGTCTGGAAATAACAACCCAGAAACAACCGCACCATCCAACACGGAACATTTTGACACAATCGGTGGCTCAGCCAATGAAATAACACCTCCAGCCCACGAAATAATGGCAGTAATTGCCCCATGGACGGAACCATTCCTAGCCTACTTAATTAGGCAGGAGCTTCCCGAAGACCAAAATGAGGCCCGCTGCATAGTTCGGCGATCTAAAGCCTACAAGATCCATGAGGGAGAACTCTATAAGAAAAGCACAATCGGAGTCCTTCAAAGGTGTATCTCCGAAGAGGAAGGGCGAAATCTCCTGGCTGAAATTCACACCGGACTCGGCGGGCACCACGCCGGAGCCTAGGCCCTTGTAGGCAAGGCCTTCCGTACAGGATTTTATTGGCCGACAGCCCGGGCAGATGCTCAGGACCTAGTCCAACGATGCGTCGGTTGCCAGCTCTTTGCTAATCAAAGCCACATGCCACCCACCGCCCTCAAAACTATACCCATCACTTGGCCATTCGTGGTCTAGGGGCTTGACATGGTTGGACCCCTTAAAGGGGGAACCCACAAGCAAAAATACGTATTGGTCATGGTGGACAAATTCACCAAATGGATAGAGGCCAAGCCGGTTAAAACGGCCGAATCCGGACCTGTGATAGACTTCATATCAGGGGTAGTACACCGTTTTGGCGTCCCCCACAGCATCATCACTGATAACGGCATGAATTTCACGGCCGACGAGGTTAAACTTTGGTGCAAAAACATGGGCATCAAGCTTGACTACGCTTCAGTCTATCACCCTCAAACTAACGGTCAAGTCGAACGAGCAAACGGTCTAATCATGACGGCATTAAACCCAGATTAGTGCGATCCCTCACGGAATCTAACACGCACTGGGTAGAGGAGCTCGACTTTGTACTCTGGGGGCTGCGGACCACGCCAAACCGCACAACCGGATTCACACCATTTTTTATGGTATACGGCGCAGAGGCAGTTTTTCCCTGCGATATAATTCATGAATCACCTCGCGTGCACATGTACGAAGAAAGAGAAGCCGAGTTGGATCGGCATGACAGTTTGGACGCCTTAGAGGAGGAGCGCGACGTGGCAAAATCCCGTTCCGCATTCTATCAGCAGCAGGCTCGAAGATATCAAAGCAGGGAAGTACGGGCCAAAACTTACAATGTTGGCGAGCTAGTTCTACGCCTGCCGGACAAGAAAAAGGACAAACTTATTCTATGCCTAAGCGCCGGACTCAGAGTTCGTCTCCTTCCTCTGTCCACCTTTCATATTTTTTTCACTGTCTTTTGTGTCCCTCCTTTTTCCTCCCTCTTTCAGTAAAAGCCTTTGAGGGCTGATCTGCGCATTGTTCGCACACACTCGATGCGCTACTCGCACTCGTTATACCTGGGGGCTTCTTTAACAGAAGCTTATTTATGCGGGCTTAATGCCCAACACATGTGTCATACTTCCACATGTACCTTTTACTCACCATTATATGCATCGATATGACTTAAGTTTTGGCCAAGCTGGGTTGCCTGGCTCCTGTGCTTACCCCTACGTTCCTGATTGTTCGGCTAGGAGGTAAAGGGAGCACCTCTGCGATTGTTACTGCCGGGTCAGCCGGATGTGTACCTCAGACTGGGTCAAGCCGAAGGCTAGCGTTCTTAAGGGAATATTCGGTCGGTGACTTGAAAGATGATTTATTACTTATTTATTTATCTGCCCCCAAATGCTTTTTCTGCTCTTTTCGTAGTCCGGACATGCACTTTAGGGCATGCCTCCCAGGGAAAGGAACCCCTAACGGAACTATTCTCCCTGGAAGATGTTTCTTAATAACCATGTAATATAACATTGCTAGTTGGGCACTTGTCTGATAAAGCACTTATGACCCCTACGCCTGGTCTCCATGCATGCCCTGGTTTTTGTATAACCGTGAGGGTATTCAGACACACTCCGGACTGTTGGGTCCCGAGGTTGAAGCGAAAAGGTCCGCAAAGACAAACGATCTACAATCTGGCTAGAAGGCATTTTACATGTCATTTTAAATTACATCGTCAAACTGACTGATTGTGCTCCTCTTCAATCCCATCTAATAGGCTGTCTAGTTTACAGTCCCGTTGGGAATATTTCGTGGCTAACTCTACTTGGCCGTACATCAGGCTCACGGGGATCTCCTTCCCATCGGGCCCCACAGGTCCGACCTCGGCCATGTGGTTTGGATCAGCCTTCGTGTACCGCGTCTTCACCATGGCCCAGGCCTCCCTGGCGCCTTGCCGGCAGGTCGATATATTCCACAGACGGAAGCGCTGCCGTACTCCCTGAAGCTTCTCAGCAAGCCCTCCAAGACCCTCGGGTAGGGAGACGGAAGGCCATAAGGCCTGAACAACGCCGCTCATCGCCTGCCGGACATGTTCGTGCAGTTGCAGCAGCTCGGGAAGAAGGTCACCCGTGGAACCAGGCATTTCCTCCGCCGGACGACCCGTGAGCACACCTACAGACACATTTCTGTCAATCGACTTCCTCGCTGAACTCTTCTTTTCAAAAGGGTTTGCTCAAGCACTTACTATAAATGCCGCGACGAAGCCGCTGATTCTCCTTTACGGAGTTAGACAGCTGGACCCGAACACCTTTAAGTTCTTCGCCCAGCTGGGTGTTGGCATCTTGCAGTTTGTTCCTCTCCTGCTGCACCCTCATAAGCACCTTCTCGCCGGCCTTCAGCTGGCGCAGCAGATGTTGCTTGTCCGGATCTAGTCCGGCACCCTCTGCAATATTATTGTGAGACTAAATGCACACGCCGCACTTCATAAACTACTTATCTTTTCAAAATATGTATTACCAGAGGGGGTCTCTATGGCTCCCTCGGCGGCGGCTAGTGCGGCCTCAAGTTGGGCCTTGCATTCTTGAAGCTCCTGGGATAGGTGGGTATTCTTCTCCGTAAGATCCTGCATAACAAATGATCCTTAAATCAGTTAGTTTAACTACTTTAAGTCTCGGGGGCTACTAGCATATATAGCTATTAAAATTCCCCACCCGTATGTCTTTCACATACTGCTCCGTGGCTCTGGTTAAACCATCTTGAGCAGCACGGAGGTGCGCGTCTCCCGCATTAAAGGCATTCAATGCCTCGGGGGAGAAACACGCGTCACGAAGAACTGTCTGACGGTGCCTGAGATTCATGGCGCTCTTGTAACGCCCCGGATCCAATGCGCCAGGTGTCTGCCAGTTATTCGCCGTTGTTGCCATGTAATTTTCTTGTGTGTTGCATTTTATCATGTCATCATGTGCATTTCATTTTCCATACGTGTTCGTCTCATGCATCCGAGCATTTTCCCCGTTGTCCGTTTCGCAATCCGGCGCTCCTATGCCCTCCGGCGTTCCCCTTTTGTCTCCTGTTGTGAGCGGGTGTTGAACTTTCTCGGAATGACCCGAGCCTTGCCAAGCGGCCTTGGTATAGCACCGGTAGACCGTCTGTCAAGTTTCGTTCCATTTGGAGTTCGTTTGATACTCCAACGGTTAACCGGGTAACCGTAAAGCCCCTCTCTCTTTGCGGCCAAACACCCTTTTCAAAGTGGCCCAAAACCCAGCAAACTCCCCTCCATGCTCTCGGTCGTTCGATCACGATCGCGTGGCCGAAAACCGCTCCTCATTTGGACTCTCCTAGCTCCCTCTACCTATAAAATAGCCCCTCCCCCGAAATTCCGCAGTACAAACCCCCGAAACCCTAGCCTTCTTCCACGACGCGCCGCCGGACACGTCCAGTCCGGCCGGACACGTCCGCCCCGCGCCCGGCCCCGTCGCCCTCCGCCGCCGCCGCCGCCTCCTTCGGCGACCGCGCCTCCCTCCGGCCTCCTCCGCGCCGCCCTCCGCCGCCGCCGCGCCGGATCCGGTCGAATCCGGCCGGGCCAGCCTATCCCCGCCTCCTCCGACCTCCCTCCGGCCGAACTCCGGTGAGAAGACCGGCGAACCTCGGGTTCTGTGCCGATCTTGATCTGAGATCCGAAGGTTGACTTTTCCCCCTCCGAAATTCGTCTAAGTCCCCAGTCTGTGTAATTTTCATGCCATGTTCATCGCATTGTATCTCTGCATCTGTAGCTCCGTTTAGTGCGTGTGATATGTCAAATTGTTCGCCTCGACGACTACATCATTTCATTCCATTGCATCATATTCATTTGAGGTCATCTAGATGTCCGAATCATCGTTGCAAGAGTGCTTCATGATGTTAATCTGCTGAAACTGTAATAACATGCTCTTTTGTCATTTTTGCCATGATTGATGTGTGCATCCTATGAGGTTAATGTCTTCATGTGTTTTGAACTATGCCATGTCTTCTTTACAGAGGTGCTTACCATGTATTTTTGTGATCAATGTGGTGACTAGCACAAGCATGCAAACTAGGCATCGTGATGTTGCTGATTTTAGTCCCTGTTTTGCTGTTATTTTCATGCCATGTAAACTTGATGCTACAGAGAGATCCATGCATATTTTGAGATACTTCAACAAGGGTGTTTTGAACATATGGTTATTGTCTATCCATTCATGCCCTTGGTTGCAACTATGGAGTAGTCTAGCATGTCATTTTCGTGCTCTACTTTTGCTTCAAAATGTTTCCTGGCAGGTTGTTTTCTTGTTATTCAATTTTACCAAGGTTGCTATAGTTGATCCTTGCATGCTATGGACTTGTTCTTGCCTTGGTTTGTTTCACAAACATGTCTTCTTGATGATGCTATGCTTATCTTGTCATGCAATGACTTGTGGTGAGTGAATCGAGCTTGTTAAGTAGTGTACATGATGTTGCTGTTTTGCTAGGCTGAATCTGTTATTTCGTGATGCTATATAAACATGTTGCTACAAATCATTCTATGCATAATCTGGAGA
The DNA here is from genome assembly GCF_002162155.2 of Triticum dicoccoides. NCBI lineage: Eukaryota > Viridiplantae > Streptophyta > Magnoliopsida > Poales > Poaceae > Triticum > Triticum dicoccoides. Next base: position 151,593,708 of record NC_041381.1, read on the forward strand.
TGTTATATAAACATGTTTTGATCTACATGTCATCCTATATCCTTCCATGCCCCTAGTTGCATTTATAGCTTGTTGTAGCTTGTTCATATCTTTCTCCAAAGTTGCTTCATAATGTTGTTGTCAGCCTGTTAACTTTAAGTTCACTTGTTGCCATGTGTTTTGCTAGTGATCCATGCACTCTATGACCTTGCTCTTGCCATGCTTAGCTTCACAAACATGTCTTCTTACTGTTTGGTGCCTTGCCATTCCATGTTTTGCTCTGTAGTGAGTTGCACAAGCTCATCTACATGCCTTCATAATTATGTTCCTGCCATGTATGAATCTGTAATATAACTTGCTATGTTTACGTGGGTGCCATTATATTTTCTGATCCTTTTTGGCTTATGGTCACTAAGGGACTCTTGTTCTATGCAATTAGTAGATTCATACCATGCCTTTGTTTTCCATTATAAGTTCCTGTAACATGTTGTTTGATAGCTCTAAACATTGCAACCTGATGTTATTTTCTACAAAGTCTGAAATCGTTATAACTTGCAATCTTACCATGTGTGTTTGAGCATGTTCTAGTGATTTCTGGAGATAGCTCAGTGTTCATGTTTTGTTATGCTTTACCTGTACATCATGTCCATGTCTTTTGTTTTCATGTTGGGGTGCTGTAGAATGTTGTTTTGATGCTTGCAATATGCCTAGTTGCTGTTTTGGACAGATTGTTGCTATAACTTGTATATTGTGCATGTGTTGAACCGTTGCTCCGTTTTGAGTGTGCTCTACATGAAACTTGCTTAGAATTGCATGTAGTTTTATATTATCATGTTTCATCCATGTTTTGAGGTGTTTGCTTGATGTTTGTATGCATTTTGCATCTATGCCATGTTTAACTTGTTTTGCTCATATCTTCTAGGCCGTAGCTCCGAACTAATTGAACTTTATATGTAACTTGACTAGAATCTCGTGTGGATCATCGTTGTGCATCTTAACTTGATGTTTAACTACTTGAACATAATGTTTATTCAGATTTGGACCAATTTCGAAATATGCATTTGAGGACTTACCGTAATTGTTATATCTTGTTCCCGGCCTCATTTAAACTTGCCTTGATGTGTTGCTCTTGTTTGCGTCATCTCTTGCCATGAGTAGATTCATGTAGCTTGGTCATGCATCATGCTTGTTGTGCATCATGTCATGTTCATGTGTGGTGTGTTCACCTTGTTGCGTGCTTCTTTTCGATAGTTCCTGTTTCGTTGCGATCGTGAGGATTCGTTCGTCTACGCTTGGTTCGGCTTCATCCGTTCGTCTTCTTCATGGACTCGTTCTTCTTCCTTGCGGGATTTCAGGCAAGATGACCGCTACCCTGGATCTCACTACTATCATTGCTATGCTAGTTGCTTCGTTCTATCGCTATGCTGCGTTACCTATCATTTGCTCTTCAAGCCATCCCAAATTGCCATGAACCTCTAACCTTTGACACCTTTCCTATGCAAACCATTGTTTGGCTATCTTACCGCTTTTGCTCAGCCCCTCTTATAGCGTTGGTAGTTGCAGGTGAAGTTGAAGATTGCTCCATGGTGGACAGGATTTTGTTGGGATATCACAATATCTCTTATATTATTAATGCATCTATATACTTGGTAAAGGGTGGAAGACTCGGCCGTATGCCTAGTGTTTTGTTCCACTCTTGCCGCCCTAGTTTCTGTCATACCGGTGTTATGTTCCCGGATTTTGCGTTCCTTACGCGGTCGGGTGATTTATGGGACCCCCTTGACAGTTCGCTTTGAATAAAACTCCTCCAGCAAGGCCCAACCTTGGTTTTACCATTTGCCTCACCACCACCTATACCTTTCCCTTGGGTCGGCCAACCCGAGGGTCATCTTTATTTTAGCCCCCCCGGGCCAGTGCTTGTCTAAGTGTTGGTCCGAACCGGGCAGACTGCGGGGCCACCTCGGGGCAACTCGAGGTCTAGTTTTACTCGTAGGCTGACCCATCCGGTGTGCCCTGAGAACGAGATATGTGCAGCTCCTATCGGGATTTGTCGGTGCATCGGGCGGCTTTCCTGGTCTTGGTTTACCATTGTCGAAATGTCTTTTAAACTGGGATTCCGAGTCTGATCGGGTCTTCCTGGGAGAAGGTATATCCTTCGTTGATCGCGAGAGCTTATCATGGGCTAAGTTGGGACACCCCTGCAGGGTATAATCTTTCGAAAGTCGTGTCTGCGGTTATAGGCAGATGGGAATTTGTTATTGTCCGGTTGTAGATAACTTGACACCAGATCCAAATTAAAAAGCATCAACCGCGTGTGTAGCCGTGATGGTCTCTTTTCGGCGGAGTCCGAAAAGTGAACACTGTTTCTGTGTTATGTTTGACGTAAGTAGGAGTTCAGGATCACTTCTTGATCATTGCTAGCTTCACGACCGTTTCGTTTGCTCTCTTCTGGCTCTTATTTGCGTATGTTAGCCACCATATATGCTTAGTCGCTGCTGCAGCCTCACCACTTTACCCCTTCCTTTCCCTTTAAGCTTTGCTAGTCTTGATACCCATGGTAATGGGATTGCTGAGTCCTCGTGGCTCACAGATTACTACAACAACAGTTGCAGGTACAGGTTTCACGATGCTCCTGACGCGAGAGCGATGTTTGCTTGTCTTGGAGTTCTTCTTCTGCTTCTTCTTCGTTCAGGGGATAGGTTCCAGGTCGGCAGCCTGGGCTAGCAGCGTGGATGTCGTTCGAGTTTCTATTTGTGTTTCATCCGGAGTCGGATGATGCTCTTATGTATTGCGATGTTTTATTCGTGTGGCATCGTATGCCTTTTGTATGTATCCCCATCTATTATGTAATGTTGATGTAATGATATCCACCTTGCAAAAGCATTTCAATATGCGGGTCTATCCTTGGTGGGACCTTCGAGTTCCTTTTGGATAGGGTCGCATATTGGGCGTGACAAGTTGGTATCAGAGCCTCGACCGACCCTAGGAGCCCCCTTGATTGATCGTGTAGTTTGGCCGTTGTTGAGTCTAGAAGAAAACAATTTTCAGAGTCTAGTTATATCGGAGATTAGGAATACTTTTTACTCCTCAGCCCCTTCGTCGCTCTGGTAAGGAATCTTGACGTAGGTGTTTTGAATTACTCCTCTTCCCCTTCAATTTGTTCTTTAGGATCACGTAGTTGGTTTTCCGGTAGTTGTTCCTCAGCTCTTTTCATCCGGTGCATTTCTCGTCAAGTCGACTCGAGCCTCTTCATCTTTGCAAGTTCATTCCTCAGTTCGCTCTCAACGAAGTTGTTTTCCCCATCATCAGTTGTTTTCTTTTCCCACCCGCCCTCCCTTCTTCTTCTCGGAACCGGAGTCCATACTCGAGTATCCATCCTACTCGTACGAAATCTTTGCTTTCTTTTCGCAATGATTTCAACCGGTGTTTTCTCTTCAGGATATCCGTCAATTCCCCTTCCAAGTTGCCTTTGTTTTCCC
>NC_041381.1:151597494-151664686 GCF_002162155.2 Triticum dicoccoides
CTTCTTCCTGGAGCCTGAGTCTGTTTCAACCATCAATTCCATTCGTGCGGAGCCTCTTCAGTCTTCCCTCAATTATTTCAACCGGTGAATTCTCGTCTCGGTGGACATTCTTCATCTCTTTATCTTTTCCGGTGGATTCAATTCCAATTTTCGGTAGTGATCACATTCTTTTCCTTGGATCAGGTGTTTTCCCTGCTCGTTCGCCTCTCGCCAGTTATTCTTCCGGAGTGCTCAAGACATATCAGAAGATTCGTCTGTGTTCCAATTAATTCGAGGTTGTCACCTCATTCAAATATTTCAATTGTTCCGGTGCATCATCTATCTGTTTAACAATCCTTTCCGACGATGTTTTCTCTTCTGTGGGCCCTAACCCACACGTCTTTTCCCAGGATCTTACCTGACTCTTCTAATTTCCCTGGAGTTTTTCTCAATTCTTTTCAAGTGTGACGTAAGAATGGATTCCATCAGTCAGATGCCATCTCCAAGTTTGCTTTCAAATTCTTTTCATCTTTTGGTTCAACCCTTCCTCCTTTTTCATTCTCCCGGAGTATCTCAGTAATTTTGGTGGTGTTTCTCGTCGTTATTTGAAGACCGAAGAAGAGTTTTTCCTCTAAATCTTGCCCATTCTCTCGAAGTTTCGTGGTTCTAGCTTCATATCATCCTCTCGAATTATGTCAGTTTGTCAGATATTCTTTTCATCCATCCGGAGTATTTCAGGAGTTGTTTTCCCATTTCTTTTCACGGGAGGCTATCATTCCAGTTATCGTTCTCTAATTATCCCGGTGCTTCGTTCAAGTGTTCTTTATTCAGCTCTTGATCTCTTTGTTCTTTTGCATCTAAATCCCCTCGAGCATATTTGTTCTTCTAATTCTTCCCTATGATTCAGTCTCTTTCATCAGTCATTTTCGAATTCTTACGGTGGTTCATTCAAGATTCTTTTTCCTTGAGTATCATTTTAATTCATTCATTGTTTCCAATCCAACCGGTGGTTCATGAAGATCTTTCTCAAGTTTTGTGCCATTTACCCCTCAATCCTTTTGCCAAGAAGAATAAGTAGTATGTAAAATCCATTGTTTGTCATCAATTAAATTTGATGAAGGATAAGCATACAATAAATCTTATTCTTATTTCATCCAAGTGAGTAATCCTTTTCTTCGGAGTTTGTTCTTGGTGAATATATTCTAGTTCCAAGTGCTTTCATCTTTTGTTTTCCGGAGTTCAATTTCCTCGGTCATTTCGTCGGAACCTCCATCTAAATCACCGCAAGGCTCATCTTATTCTTTCCTCCTTCATTCTATCTCATCATCTTTTTGTTACCGGAGTTCTTCATGGTGGTTCTTCATGATTTAATTCATTCTTCAAGTGTTCATCAAGATTTTGTTGGTGGAGTTCAAGTATCTTTTCTTCTCGCGTCTTGAAGTGTAATTAATTCTCCGTATTCTTTTGAAGTGGAGTTTTGCATTTCTTTGTTCTTCTCAGCTATCCAATCATTCCCGTTTGTGGTCGGCGATCAGCTCATAATTTGGAGATGTTATCCATAAGCCCATAACAAGCTTATTCTTTTGTTGTTGATTTTCTCAACAACTCCATTCAATCCTTCTAAATTCTTTTCATTCAATTCTCTTTCAATTCTTCTGGAGGTTTTGTGTCATGTCTTCATCAAGTATCATCCCATCTTGTGAAGTTCATGTTCTATTCTTTCCATGTTCAGTCGGAGTGCTGCCTAAATATTTTCAGTCTTATTCGTTTCTTATCTCGTTCTAACCTGAGTGGTTTCATAGTCTATCTGATTCAGTGAGCTTTCGATTCTCGTCATTCTCGTTGTTCCTCTCTTCTTCTCGAGTGCTCTCTATTCTTTGCTTCTTCTCTGGAGTTCTTGCTTCACCTCATCCCTTTTCTCTCCCGTCTCGGTCCTAAGATCTCGGGACGAGATCTCTTGTTAGTGGAGGAGTGTTGTAATGCCCCGGATCCGATGCGCCAGGTGTCTGCCAGTTATTCACCGTTGTTGCCATGTCATTTGCTTGCGTGTTGCATTTTATCATGTCATCATGTGCATTTCATTTTGCATACGTGTTCGTCTCATGCATCTGAGCATTTTCCCTGTTGTCCGTTTCGCAATCCAGCGCTCCTATGCCCTCCGGCATTCCCCTTTTGTCTCCTGTTGTGAGCGGGTGTTGAACTTTCTCGGAATGACCCGAGCCTTGCCAAGCGGCCTTGGTATAGCACCGGTAGACCGTCTATAAGGTTTCGTGCCATTTGGAGTTCGTTTGATACTTCAACGGTTAACCGGGTAACCGTAAAGCCCCTCTCTCTTTGCAGCCCAACACCCTTTCCAAAGTGGCCCAAAACCCAGCAAACTCCCCTCCATGATCTCAGTCGTTCGATCATGATCACGTGGCCGAAAACCGCTCCTCATTTGGACTCTCCTAGCTCCCTCTACCTATAAAATAGCCCCTCCCCCGAAATTCCGCAGTCCAAACCCCTAAAACCCTAGCCTTCTTCCACGACGCACCGCCGGACACGTCCGCCCCGCGCCCGGCCCCGTCGCCCTCCGCCGCCGCCGCCGCCTCCACCGGCGACCACGCCTCCCTCCGGCCTCCTCCGCGCCGCCCTCCGCCGCCGCCGCGCCGGATCCGGTCGGATCCGGCCGGGCCAGCCTCTCCCCGCCTCCTCCGACCTCCCTCTGGCCGAACTCCGGTGAGAAGACCGGCGAACCTCGGGTTCCGTGCCGATCTGGATCTGAGATCCGAAGGTTGACTTTTCCCCCTCCAAAATTCGTCCAAGTCCCCAGTCTGTGTAATTTTCATGCCATGTTCATCGCATTGTATCTCTGCATCCGTAGCTCCGTTTAGTGCGTGTAATATGTTAAATTGTTTGTCTCGACGAGTACATCATTTCACTCCATTGCATCATATTCATTTGAGGTCATCTAGATGCCCGAATCATCGTTGCAAGAGTGCTTCATGATGTTAATCTGCTGAAACTGTAATAACATGCTCTTTTGTCATGTTTGCCATGATTGATGTGTGCATCCTATGAGGTTGATGTCTTCATGTGTTTTGAACTATGCCATGTCTTCTTTACAGAGGTGCTTACCATGTATTTTTGTGATCAATGTGGTGACTAGCACAAGCATGCAAACTAGGCATCGTGATGTTGCTGATTTTAGTCCCTGTTCTGCTGTTATTTTCATGCCATGTAAACTTGATGCTACAGAGAGATCCATGCATATTTTGAGATACTTCAGTAAGGGTGTTTTGAACATATGGTTATTGTCTATCCATTAATGCTCTTGGTTGCAATTATGGAGTAGTCTAGCATGTCATTTTCGTGCTCTAATTTTGCTTCAAAATGTTTCCTGGCAGGTTGTTTACTTGTTATTCAATTTTACCAAGGTTGCTATAGTTGATCCTTGCATGCTATGGACTTGTTCTTGCCTTGGTTTGTTTCACAAACATGTCTTCTTGATGATGCTATGCTTATCTTGTCATGCAATGACTTGTGGTGAGTGAATCGAGCTTGTTAAGTAGTGTACATGATGTTGCTGTTTTGCTAGGCTGAATCTATTATTTCGTGATGCTATATAAACATGTTGCTACAAATCATTCTATGCATAATCTGGAGATGTTATATAAACATGTTTTGATTTACATGTCATCCTCTATCCTTCCATGCCCTTGGTTGCATTTATAGTTTGCTGTAGCTTGTTCATATCTTGCTCCAAAGTTGCTTCATAATGTTGCTGTCAGCCTGTTAACTTTATGTTCACTTGTTGCCATGTGTTTTGCTAGTGATCCATGCACCCTATGACCTTGCTCTTGCCATGCTTAGCTTCACAAACATGTCTTCTTACTGTTGGGTGCCTTGCTATGCCATGTTTTGGCTTATGGTCACTAAGGGACTCTTGTTCTATGCAATTAGTAGATTCATACCATGCCTTTGTTTGCCATTATAAGTTCCTGTAACATGTTGTTTGATAGCTCTAAACATTGCAACCTGATGTTATTTTTTGCAATGTCTGAAATCGTTATAACTTGCAATCTTACCATGTGTGTTTGAGCATGTTCTAGTGATTTCTGGAGATAGCTCAGTGTTCATGTTTTGTTATGCTTTACCTGTACATCATGTCCATGTCTTTTGTTCTCATGTTGGGGTGCTGTAGCATGTTGTTTTGATACTTGCAATATGCCTAGTTGTATAGTGTGCATGTGTTGAACCGTTGCTCCGTTTTGAGTGTGCTCTACATGAAACTTGCTTAGAATTGCATGTAGTTTCATATTATCATGTTGCATCCATGTTTTGAGGTGTTTGCTTGATGTTTGTATGCATTTTGCATCTATGCCATGTTTAACTTGTTTTGCTCATATCTTCTAGGTCGTAGCTCCAAACTAATTGAACTTTATATGTAACTTGACTAGAATCTCGTGTAGATCATCGTTGTGCATCTTAAATTGATGTTTAACTACTTGAACATAATGTTTATTCAGATCTAGACCAATTTCGAAATATGCATTTGAGGACTTACCGGAATTGTTATATGTTGTTCCCGGCCTCATTTAAACTTGCCTTGATGTGTTGCTCTTGTTTGCGTCATCTCTTGCCATGAGTAGCTTCATGTAGCTTGGTCATGCATCATGCTTGTTGTGCATCATGTCATGTTCATGTGTGGTGTGTTTACCTTGTTGTGTGCTTCTTTTCGATAGTTCCTGTTTCGTTGCGATCGTGAGGATTCGTTCGTCTATGCTTGGTTCGGCTTCATCCGTTCGTCTTCTTCATGGACTCGTTCTTCTTCCTTGCGGGATTTCAGGCAAGATGACCGCTACCCTGGATCTCACTACTATCATTGCTATGCTAGTTGCTTCGTTCTATCGCTATGTTGCGTTATCTATCATTTGCTCTTCAAGCCATCCCAAATTGCCATGAACCTCTAACCTTTGACACCTTTCCTATGCAAACCGTTGTTTGGCTATGTTACCGCTTTTGCTCAGCCCCTCTTATAGCGTTGCTAGTTGCAGGTGAAGTTGAAGATTGCTCCATGGTGGACAGGATTTTGTTGGGATATCACAATATCTCTTATATTATTAATGCATCTATATACTTGGTAAAGGGTGGAAGACTCGGCCGTATGCCTAGTGTTTTGTTCCACTCTTGCCGCCCTAGTTTCCGTCATACCGGTGTTATGTTCCCGGATTTTGCGTTCCTTACGCGGTCGGGTGATTTATGGGACCCCCTTGACAATTCGCTTTGAATAAAACTCCTCCAACAAGGCCCAACCTTGGTTTTACCATTTGCCTCACCACCACCTATACCATTCCCTTGGGTCGGCCAACCCGAGGGTCATCTTTATTTTAGCCCCCCCCCGGGCCAGTGCTTGTCTAAGTGTTGGTCCGAACCGGGCAGACTGCGGGGCCACCTCGGGGCAACTCAAGGTCTGGTTTTACTCGTAGGCTGACCCATCCGGTGTGCCCTGAGAACGAGATATGTGCAGCTCCTATCGGGATTTGTCGGCGCATCGGGCGGCTTTGCTGGTCTTGTTTTACCATTGTCAAAATGTCTTGTAAACCGGGATTCCAAGTCTGATCGGGTCTTCCAGGGAGAAGGTATATCCTTCGTTGATCGCGAGAGCTTATCATGGGCTAAGTTGGGACACCCCTGCGGGGTATAATCTTTCGAAAGCCGTGCCTGCGGTTATAGGCAGATGGGAATTTGTTAATGTCTGGTTGTAGATAACTTGACACCAGATTCGAATTAAAACGCATCAACCGCGTGTGTAGCCGTGATGGTCTCTTTTCGGCGGAGTCCGGAAAGTGAACACGGTTTCTGTGCTATGTTTGACGTAAGTAGGAGTTCAGGATCACTTCTTGATCATTGCTAGCTTCACGACCGTTCCGTTTGCTCTCTTATCGCTCTTATTTGCGTATGTTAGCCACCATATATGCTTAGTCGCTGCTGCAGCCTCACCACTTTACCCCTTCCTTTCCCTTTAAGCTTTGCTAGTCTTGATAGCCATGGTAATGGGATTGCTGAGTCCTCATGGCTCACAGATTACTACAACAACAGTTGCAGGTACAGGTTTCGCGATGCTCCTGACGCGAGAGTGATGTTTGCTTGTCTTGGAGTTCTTCTTCTGCTTCTTCTTCGTTCAGGGGATAGGTTCCAGGTCGGCAGCCTGGGCTAGCAGGGTGGATGTCATTCGAGTTTCTGTTTGTGTTTCATCCGTAGTCGAATGGTGCTCTTATGTATTGCGATGTTGTATTCGTGTGGCATCGTATGCCTTTTGTATGTATCCCCATCTATTATGTAATGTTGATGTAATGATATCCACCTTGCAAAAGCGTTTCAATATGCGGGTCTATCCTTGGTGGGACCTTCGAGTTCCTTTTGGATAGGGTCGCATATTGGGCGTGATAGCTCTCCACCTCAGACCTGGTGGCGGACAACCTGTCGGCATCCTCCGTTGGAGGAGCATCCGGCTCACACCTTGCGCTCGCCTCCCCCTCCGGACCAGGTGTTGGAGCCTGGCTGGTGGAGGCCTGGTTGGCAACCTCCCCGGGCATAGTCCGGCGAGCATTCTTTCTCCTGGAAGAATCATGAGCATTAATATACCCCCCAGGAGTCATTCCCTTAAAGACAATGGTGCGCCATACCTTTGCGGTGATGTTTCGATTCGCGCCGCACTCCTCTTCCGCCTGCTGGGCCGCACTGACCCTGGTTGGTCAGTTGCCGTGGGCTCGGCTTCCCGCCATAAAGGCACCTCCTGCGAAGCACCGTTGGTTCACGGTGGTCAGAAATAAGCATTAAAAAAGTAATGGTGTGAGGACTTCGGTCGTACTCACCTGGGAAGCCGGAGATAAACCGGGGTAGTCAGCCGTAATGGCGACTAGAGCATTATCTATGCTGAGCTGGTGGAACACCCCGTCAATCAGTTCCACCATTATGTTTGGATCCTCTCCGGAGGCCGGGTCAAGGGATCTTCCCGGATCCTCGGGTTGTGGAGTCGGGCTTTCTATGCCCTCCACATCCCGGCACAGTTCCTGCGTCGAAATCATAAAGTAAGACACTTATCTTTGAAAGCACGGATCGGATACATAAACATCCGCTTACCCAACTCCGAGGGTTATTCATGGAGAATCCATTCAATGGACTCGTGCGGAGGAAGTCCTCCCTCTCCCCCTTGTACAAGCCGGACAGGATCTTCACCAGATCGGCGGCCGATCCCGGCCCCTTGCGGCCATGACAGGTGGCGTCATTCTCCTCGTTGAAATCCCACATGGGGTGGCCCCTATATTGGAGCGGCTGCACCCCTCGCATAATGCATGTGGCCATGACTCCAATCATGGTCAGTCCGGAATGGGCCAGTAACCTTATCCGGCCCATCAGATATTGGACGCTCCTATCATCCTCCCGTCGAGGGCTCCGCGGGCGCCAACTCAGGCGTTTTCTCATAGGAGCATTGCTAAACTCCGGGAGGCCGATCCGAACTGGATCCGGCAGCGGGGCGTCTTCCATGTAGAACCATTCTGAAGGCCAGTCTTCGGGTGCCTTCTTCGGGGTTCCGGATAGATATCCGGTCCCGGTGATGCACCATATTTCGGCTCCGCCCACTTGATATATCGACCCCTTGTGAGAACGGGGTACGAGGCAAAACAATCTCTTCCACAGCGCAAAATGGGGCTCGATGCCCAAGAACAGCTTGCAAAGAGCTACAAAGCCCGCGATGTGCAAGATAGAGGCAGGTGTGAGGTGGTGAAGTTGGAGTCCATAGAACTCCAGGAGCCCCCGGAGAAACGGATGTATGGGAAATCTGAGTCCACTTATTAGGTAGGGGACGAAGCATACCCGCTCTCCTTTGGAGGGATTGGGGACGCTCTCCGCCTGCTTCTCGCCCTTGTAGGTGGCCAGTCCGGCTCGAACCAGAACCATAAAGGCTGGGGGAAGATATCCCTCTGCTTGGAGCGTCACTAACTCGCTATGCGGGACCGAACATCTCCTCCAATCTCCTGGCTAAGGACCGGGAGCGCGAGAGGAGGAGCCGCGTCGACTGTCCATGTTGGAATGGATTTTTGTCAGATGCGCTTCGATGAGAACTTGCGGAAGGAGGATGGTGTGATTCGGATCTGGATCCTCGCCTCTCTTATAGGCAGCTTATTCATGCAGCTAGGGGGTAAAATGTAAAAATACCCTGTCTTTTCGCATTCATACGACACGTGGAAGGGGGCCATTATTGGACGTAGAAGCCAAGGAGCATAACATTTATAAGGAAACCAGACATTGTTCGGTAAACACATGGAATATGGAGGAGAACCCGCCTTGCAAACACCAAAGACAATATACGCGCCGGACTCGTCGTCATTGAAGCCTGGTTCGGGGGCTACTGAGGGAGTCCCGGACTAGGGGGTGTTCGGACAGCCGAACTATCATCATCGGCCGGACTCCAAGACTATGAAGATACAAGATTGAAGACTTCGTCCCATGTCCGGATGGGACTTTCCTTGGCGTGGAAGGCAAGCTTGGCGATACGGATATGTAGATCTCCTACCATTGTAACCGACTCTGTGTAACCCTAGCCCTCTCCGGTGTCTATATAAACCGGATGGCTTTAGTACGTAGGACGAACAACAATCATACCATAGGCTAGCTTCTAGGGTTTAGCCTCCTTGATCTCGTGGTAGATCTGCTCTTGTAATACCCACATCATCAATATCAATCAAGCAGGACGTAGGGTTTTACCTCCATCAAGAGGGCCCGAACCTGGGTAAAACATCGTGTCCCTTGTCTCCTGTTACCATCCGCCTAGACGCACAGTTCGGGACCCCCTACCCGAGATCCTCCGGTTTTGACACCGACAGTACTCCTCTCCGTGTGTGCATCCACTGCCATGTCTTCCCCGGCTCCGCGTTGTCCCTTCCTAGGCCTCACCGTCGTCCACCGCCGTGGTGCTCTCGGTGAGGCGTGGTCAACATGGTCAAGGAACAACTTCCATCGGATGTTGACTGTACGTGGAGGGGCTGATAGCTGGGTCCACGGCAGCCGCAAGGAAGTGCCTCCTTATTACGTGCAATATAACTATTCCTCCAGCTGACAGCAGGGACCCACCGGACGGGCCACCGCATTTCGTGAAAAAAATGATTCGCCCCCTGAGTGCTGGGATCCACGAGCTATATCTTTGCACGCAAGGAAGTGCGTCTGAAAAAAACGATTCGCCCCCGTGACTACTGGGACCCACTAGCTACATCTTCGCACGCAAGGAAGTGCGTCCGGAAAAAAAGATTCGCCCCCCGACTTCTGGCACCCACCAGCTACACCTTTGCATGCAAGGAAGTGCGTCCGGAAAAAAAAATGATTCACCCCCCTGACTGCTGGGACCCAGCAGCTACACCCTCGCACGCAAGGAAGTGCGTCGGGGCAAAAGAAAAACACAAAACGATTCGCCCCCCTGGCTGCTGGGACCCACCAGCTACATCTTTGCACGCAAGGAAGTGCCTGACAGTCGGGACCCACCTGGTCGAAGCGTACGTAGCATTGTCATTCTGGTCGCGAACATGTACGTACATATATACTGGTCGATGTAGAGGCGTGCACGTGTCGTAGTAGAGGCACGTACGTGTTGTAGTAGAGGCACGTAGTATGTACATGTATGTACAGTGGACAGGGTGCAAGAAATAAAATATGGCCACGTATGTACATAAGGGCAGGGTCTCGAACGGCTACTCGTGCATACGTACGGCCAGGGCTCGTGTACATGGCTGGGTCGGAACGGAGAAACAGTGTCGTCATCGTGTTCATGGGGAGCCAACCGGCTGGGTCGGAACGGAATGTGTCGTCGTGTTCATCGTGAAGGCTTGGATGGAACATGCGATGGAAACGAGGCCTGGCGTACCGCAGAACGGAGGAAATGGCCTTGTGTTCGACTGGCCACGTTCGAAACGGGATCCTGTTCATTGGGAAGGGTCTGGCGTACCGCAAAACGGAGGAAACAGACCTCCTATGGTCGAAACGGGGGTCCTGTTGATCGTGAGGGGTGTGGCGTATCGCAAAACGGAGGAAACAGACCTCCTACGGTCGAAACGGGGGTCCTGTTGATCGGGAGGGGTGTGGCGTACCGCAAAACGGACGAAACGGACTTGTGTTGGAGCGCTACGATCGAAATGGGGGTCCTGTTCATCGGCAGGGGTGTGGTGTACTGCAAAACGGGACTCCATAGGATACTGTTCATCTCCACCGTCGACCTCCTCCAGCCTCCACGGGCTACCGTCGACCTCCTCCAGCCTCCACGGGCTCCTGTTCATCCAGCCTCCACCGTGCGATACTCCACCGACTACTGTTCAACCACCCCTCCACGGGCACCCCTCCATCGTCTACTGTTCATCCATCCCTCCAGACCACGGGGTACTGTTCAACCACCCCTCCACCGTCTACTGTTCGTCCAGCCCTCCACACCACAGGGTCATGTTCATCCAGAGGCAACGCCACCGCTCACTGTTCATCCAACGCCCCCCTGCAACGCTCACTGTTCATCCAATCGACCGGCTTCAGTTAGCAGTAGTAGGGAAGGAATTGCTCGATCGGGTCCAGTTAACAGCCATCGATTGATTGCTCGGGTTCAGTAACGCGTAGGCTGCAGTGCAATCGCTAGGGTTCAGTTAGAGCCCAACGCCTCGCTCGGGTTCAGTTAGAGCCAACGCCTCACACACATGCGCATACGTGTACGAGAGAAACGCGCATCGCTCGGCCCCCGACCTCCCATCGTAACCGGGAACTCCCCGGAATTTTCCTCGCCCTCGCTTCTACCACGGTTTTTTCCATCATGGACAACCCAAAGAATGTCATGCAGCTACGTCTCCGGCCCGCCCAGGACGAAAAGCCCATTTTCTGTCATGATTTTTTGTCATAGAAGTAGGAGCCCACCACATCTATGATGATACCGGGTTTTGTCACAACTATCGTCATAGAAGTGTCATATGTATGACAGAAAAAAAATTGTTCGGCCCAAAGTGTCACGGATGTGTCTTTTTTTTTGTAGTGCAAGCTGAGCAAGTACTTAAAGCTCAAAGTGATTTGCCCGATGAATTAAATAATAAATATGACTTTGCTGTTAGAGTGGCTACTAGAACTGGTAGAATGACTCAGGAACCTTTGTATCCTGAAGGCCACTCTAAGAGAATCGAGCAGGATTCTCAGAGAAATAATTTAGATGCACCTAGTTCTTTAAAAAGAAGAAAAAGAAAAACGATAGGACTTTGAATGCTTCTAGTGAACCAGTTGTAGACACTCCTTAGAATCCCAATGCTATTTCTATTTCTGATGCTGAAAGACAATCAAGTGATGAACATGAACCTAGTGATAATTTTGATGATAATGTCCATGTTTATGATCAACCTAGCAAAAATAATGATGTAGAGATTGAACCTGCTGTTGATCTTGATAACCCAAAATCAAAGAATCATAGTTATGATAAGAGAGACTTTGTTGCTAGGAAGCACGGTAGAGAAAGAGAACCATGGGTTCAGATACCAATGCCCTTTCCTCCTAAACCATCCAAGACAAAGGATGATGAGGATTTTGAGCGCTTTGCTGAAATGATTAGGCCTATCTTCTTACGTATGCGCTTAACTGATATGCTTAAAGTAAATCCTTATGCTAAGTATATGAAGGATATCATTACAAATAAAAGAAAGATACCGGAAGCTGAAATTTCCACCATGCTTGCTAATTATACTTTTAAGGGTGGAATACCAAAGAAACTTGTAGACCCTGGGGTACCAACTATACCATGCTCCATTAAAACAAACTATGTTATACTGCTTTATGTGATCTTGGAGCCGGTGTTAGTGTTATGCCTCTCTCTTTATATCTAGACTTGAATTGAATAAGTTGACACCTATTGAAATATCTTTGCAAATGGCTGATAAATCAACTGCTATACCTGTTGGCATTTGTGAGGATGTGCCTGTTGTGGTTGCAAATGTCACTATCTTAATGGACTTTGTTATTCTTGATATTCCCGAGGACGATAGTATGTCGATTATCCTTTGTAGACCCTTTTTGAATACTGTAGGGGCTGTTATTGATTGCAACAAAGGCAATGTCACTTTTCATGTTAATGGTAGTGAGCATACGATACACTTTCCGAGGAAACAATCTCAAGTTCATAGCATCAATTCTATTGGAAAAAGTCCACCTATCATTATTGGAGGTTTTGAATTTCCTCTTCCTACTGTCAAGAAAAAGTATGATATTCTTATTGTTGGGGATGTTCATATCCCCGTTGAGGTAACCTAGTGTTATTCGAAATTTGTCTGGTTCCGTGTTATTCGGAATGAGTTTGTTAACAAGACTCGATCAACCTTGTTAGTGGATTCATTTTGATAATCACGAGATGGATGAAACTAGAAGGCACAACCTTCTGTACCCTCTTTTTACTTTTTGTTATTTAAAATAAATAAAGAAAAAATAGTATTATTTTTTTGTTTTCTGAATGATCCGTGCAATAAAAAATATCCTGAAAATAAAAGTGGTCCAAATGCCTTGCAAATTTAGTATGATTTTTTATGGAATATTTGAGGATTATAGGCAATGAAAACACTGCAGGAGGGGCAAGCACCTGGCCACGAGGGTGGAGGGCACACCCACACCCCCTGGGCGCGCCCCCTGTCTCGTGGGCCCACGGTGGCCCCCCTCCACTTATTCCGGCACCCACACACTCCATCTTCTTCCCAAAAAAATCCTCATCCAGCTCAAGCATGAGTTCTAGCTCATTTTGCTGCGATTTTCGATCTTCTTGCTCAAAGCTCCTTTCACAAAACTGCTTTGGGAGATTGTTGCTTGGTATGTGACTCCTCCATTGGTCCAAATAGTTTGTTTTCTAGTGCTTTATTCATTGCAAATTTTTGCTGCATAGGTGACCCTGTTCTTGAGCTTGCATGTCAAATTTATGAGGTCCCAAGTAATTCTAATGCATGATATAGGCTCTAGGCACTTGTAGGAATAGTTGGTACCAATCTTGTTTAGTTCTATTCACTTCTATTTTAAAGTTACTAAAATTTCAGAAATTTTTAGAAAATGTTAAGGAGATTTTTTAGGGGCTCTTCTAGCTAAGGCTCCCAGGAAAAACAAGCTAAAGAGAAGGAAAAGGCCAAGTATAATCTTCCTCGCATAGCGGAAGTATGGCCGTGTGAATGGCCCTGTGATGAATTCTTGAGAGAAGACGAAATTTATGAAGACTTTTATTCTTTTATCGAGAATGCAGGCCTCACCGATTTCCTCCATGACCGAATCGATCAGTATCTCTTACTCACCAATACTTTCGTGCAAAACTTTTATTACTATCCTAAGAAATCACTGCCTTCAGTATCATTTCATTTATATGATGAATTCAGGGAAATGTCTTTACATAATTTTTGCACGGTATGTAAAATACCCTTCGAGGGTAAATTAGATGAACCACATTGTAAAGATGTGGATGGCTTTGTTAACACCATTACTGTAGGGGATCCAAAGAAGGGTTCCGATGCGAGAATCTCTAGCATACACTTTCCTATTTTATGCTACTTTGCCATATTTGCTAGTCGATGCTTAATTGGTTGTGGAAATAGTGGAAACTTCAATGTTCCTGATATTATTATTCTTCTCCGTGCCTTGTTTGGTGATAATAGTTTTAGTATGGGTGCCGTTATTGCTAAACGGCTAAGCATGAACCATACAAAAGGCCCCATCTTTGGAGGTATCTATGCTGCATGTCTTGCTAAACATTTTGAGATACCTATTACGCACCATGAGAAAGAGGAGACAATATTGCCTCCCTACATTTTAGATTACAGGAGCATGGTGGCACATGAGGTTATTGTTCATAATGATGATAAGATGCTCCTGTATAGCTTGAGATTTAATAAGAAACACAATGAGACTATTATTCTGCCTGCGCCTCTGTTGTTTGATTTGACTGCAGATAATTATCTTGTCACGCCGGAAGCGGTGTACAATCACCGAGGCCAAGCATCCACTCCAAAGCCTGAGCCTGAGCCGGAACCTTCACTGGACCCGTATCGTGCATCATCTACCAGTGGGATCCGGAGGAGACGGCCAGCCAGTGGTATCCTGATTACACCCCTTAGTACACCAGGGAGAGTAGCCGCGGTCCTTGGCAATAGACCAACTTAGGCCAAAATCCTAAGCTTGGGGGAGTACGTATTTCTCACCGACCT
Source organism: Triticum dicoccoides (assembly GCF_002162155.2). NCBI lineage: Eukaryota > Viridiplantae > Streptophyta > Magnoliopsida > Poales > Poaceae > Triticum > Triticum dicoccoides. The sequence continues at coordinate 151,611,699 of NC_041381.1, forward strand.
TACATTCATGTTCACACACTATTCTAGTTGTCGGTGCTCATACTCTTTCATTGTATTATCCATGTTAGTTTAATTTTCTTTTTCTCGCTTTCTTCTTGTGTGTTTGATAAACCTTGAAAAACAAACAAAACAAAAAAATTAGTTAGTTTAATTTCCATGCTTGTAGTAGAATTAAAATGAAAACCCAAAAAGATTTCTCGTTCTTCTTCTTCTTACTCGTTGGGAGCCTTCCCGCGTAAATAGTTTTATTTTATTTTCTTTCCTTTGGGGGTCAAGAGTAGAAGACCATATTGAAAATGTTTAGTGGCTCCATATGCATGATTGTTTATTTAACTTAGAGCCCATATTACTTATCTTCTCTCGTGATTTGAATGCTTGCATATTCCAGCTTAGCCCAATGCACGTGCACTATTATTATTATACACATCGTTCAGTCGTGCAAGTGAAAGGCAATAATGATGATATATGATGGATTGATTGAGATGAGAGAAGCTGGTATGAACTCGACCTCTCTTGTTTTTGTAAATATGATGAGTTCATCGTTCCTGATTCAGCTTATTATGAAGTAAACATATTTGCAATGACCTTTAGAGATTATAGTTTCTTGTGCCATGCTTGATTAGCTTTGAGTTATAATGGTTTACCTTGCGTGCCAACATGCTATTAAAATGATTGTGATGTGGTATGATGGGATGGTATCCTCCTTTGAATGAATTGAGTGACTCGACTTGGCACATGTTCACACATGTAGTTAAAACAAATCAACATAGCCTTCATGATATTTATGTTCATAGTAGATTATATCCTACTCATGCTTGTACTCGGTGTGAATTAATTTTAATGCATGTTCATGACTGTTGTCGCTCTCTCAGTTGGTCGCTTCCCAGTCTTTTGCTAGCCTTCACCTGTACTAAGCGGGAATACTCCTGTGCATCCAAACTCCTTAAACCCCAAAGTTATTCCATATGAGTCAACCATACCTTCCTATATGCGGTATCTACCTGCCTTTCCAAGTAAATTTGTATGTGCCAAACTCCAAACCTTCAAATGAAATTTTGTTTTGTATGCTCGAGCAGCTCATGTTTCAACTAGGGCTGCATGTATATTCCATGCTAGGTGTGTTATTCTCAAGACGAGTGGACTCCGCTCTTCATTCACGAGAAAGGGCCGGTAACCGGGATGCCCAGTCCCATGATCCAAAAAGATCAAAGCAAATCAAAATAATTAAACAAAACTCCCCCAGGGCTGTTGTTAGTTGGAGGCACTCGTTGTTTCGAGCAAGCCATGGATTGATGCTTGTTGGTGGTGGGGGAGTATAAACTTTTACCATTCTGTTTGGGAACTGCCTATAATGCGTGTAGTATGGAAGATATCGCCATCTCATAGTTGTTGCATTGACAGTGAAAGTATGCCGCTCAAAATGTTATTGATCTCTATTTTAAAATCGAGCTCTGGCACCTCTAAAAATCCCTGCTTCCCTCTGCGAAGGGCCTATCTATTTACTTTTATGTTGAGTCATCATCCTTCTTATTAAAAAGCACCCGCTGGAGAGCCCACTGTCATTTGCATTCATTACTATTAGTTTATATGGGGTATGACTTGACTGGATCTCTTTTACCATGAATTACAATGTTTAGTCAGTCCTTGATCTTTAAAGGTGCTTTGCATTTATGTTTTGCGGTCTCAGAAAAGGCTAGCGAGATACCATTTTGTTATATCATATTATGATTCGTTTGAGAAAGTGTTGTCATCCGAGTTCTATATTATTGCTCGCAAGCTGATTATGCAAACGATATGAGTAATTGTGAGACCTAAGTGTTATTGTGAGTATGGTTAGTTCATAATACTTGCTGAAAACTTGAATGTTGGCTTTACATGTTTACAACAACAAGAGCAAATAGAGTTTGTAAAAGTTTTTTCTTTCTCACTTTCAGTTTATCAACTGAATTGCTTGAGGACAAGCAAAAGGTTTAAGCTTGGGGGAGTTGATATGTCTCCAACGTATCTACTTTTCCAAACACTTTTGCCCTTGTTTTGGACTCTAACTTGCATGATTTGAATGAAACTAACCCGGACTGACATTGTTTTTAGCAGAACTGCCATGATGTTGTTTATTGGGTAGAAAACAAAAGTTCTCGGAATGACCTGAAAATCCACGGAGATAAGTTTTGGAAAATATAAAAAATACTGGCCCACACCCTGTTTACGATGGTGGGGGGCGCGCCCTCCCCCCTGGGCGTGCCCCCTGTCTCGTGGGCCCCCTAATGCTCCACCGACCTCAACTCCAACTCCATATATTTCGTTTCGCGGAGAAAAAAATCAAAGAGAAAGTTTTATCGTGTTTTACGATACGGAGCCGCCGCCAAGCCCTAATCTCTCTCGGGAGGGCTGATCTGGAGTCCGTTCGGGGCTCCGGAGAGGGGGATTCGTCGCCGTAGTCATCATCAACCATCCTCCATCACCAATTTCATGATGCTCACCGCCGTGCGTGAGTAATTCCATCGTAGGCTTGCTGGACGGTGATGGGTGGGATGAGATTTACCATGTAATCAAGTTAGTTTTGTTAGGGTTTGATCCCTAGTATCCACTATGTTCTGAGATTGATGTTGCTATGACTTTGCTATGCTTAATGCTTGTCACTAGGGCTCGAGTGCCATGATTTTAGATCTGAACATATTATGTTTTCATGAATATATGTGAGTTCTTGATCCTATCTTGCAAGTCTATAGTCACCTATTGTGTGTTATGATCTGACAACCCCGAAGTGACAATAATCGGGATACTTCTCGGTGATGACCATAGTTTGAGGAGTTCGTGTATTCACTATGTGCTAATTCTTTGTTCCGGTTCTCTATTAAAAGGAGGCCTTAATATCCCTTAGTTTCCACTAGGACCCCACTGCCACGGGAGGGTAGGACAAAAGATGTCATGCAAGATCTTTTCCATAAGCACGTATGACTATATTCGGAATACATGCCTACATTACATTGATGAACTGGAGCTAGTTCTGTGTCACCCTATGTTATAGCTATTACATGAGGAATCGCATCCAACATAATTATCCATCACTGATCCAATGCCTACAAGCTTTTCACATCTTGTGTTTCACTTATTTACTTTTCCATTGCTACTGTTTCAATTACTACAAAACTGTTATCTTTACTTTTTGCCATTGTTACCATTACTATCATACGACTTTGCTACTAAATACTTTGCTGCAGATACTAAGTTATCCAGGTGTGGTTGAATTGACAACTCAACTGCTAATACTCAAGACTATTCTTTGGGTCCCTGTCGGATTTAGGGTTCCGGCAGAACCTTGAGGTTCGAACACTGGGGTGCGCATGGAGGTTTCGCCTTCTACCTACCTGTTCCTCGCTGAATCGCTAGGATCTAAACTACGAGAAGAACAACACAAGAGACACAAGATTTATACTGGTTTAGGCCACCATTGTGGTGTAATACCCTACTCCAGTGTGTGGTGTGGTGGATTGCCTCTTGGGCTGATGATGAACAATACAAGGAAGAACAGCCTCGCGAGGGTATGTTCTTGTGGTCTCTCTCTTTGGCCGGATCGATCTCTCTTTTTTACCCTGTGAGTGGCTAGTCCTATTTATAGGCGAAGGCCCTGGGCCTCTTCCCGAATATTGAGCGGGAAGGGCGCCAACAATTGGCCAATTTGAAGGGGAACATCTAGTACACTTATCCTGACTAAAGTTGGTCCTCGCCTGGCAAAGGCTCTGGTGGTGACGCTGACTTGGGCTCCACGGTGACCTCCATCCTGCCGTTGGACTGGTCTTGGTCTTGTTGCACCGAAATGGACGCCTTTGCTTGATGCTCCCACCTATGCTTGCTCCCCTTGCACCAAAGAGGAAAGAAGGACACTGCGCGGGCTGGCGCCCGGTAGTCACCCTTGGTCGTCATGGCTTGCGTCATGGGCACCTCGCGAGGTACCCTACCTTGAACTCTCCGCCTCCTCGTGAGCCAGCCTGACAAGGCCGTGCCTGAGGAAGCTCCTTATCGTCCGCCCCGCGAGGCTTGGCCCCTCGCGAGGGTCTTGAGCTTGTGCTGATGAAGATGGGCCGTGCTGGGCCCCCTTTGAGCCACGCCGCAGGCCGCAGGCAGGCAAGTCTGGGGGCCACCATTTCCAGAACGCCGACAGTAGCCCCCGGGCCCAAGGCGCGCTCGGACTTGGCCGAGCAGAGAAGCGAAAGGGCAAGTGTGAAGCGTCGCGGGCCCTAACAGCCTGCGGCCTTGGGCGCCGCGTGGCGGTCGATTGGACGTGGGCGGCTCCACTTCCCCATGACGCCTCGGCAACCGCATGGACTCGACAAGTCCCTGCATGCAAAAACGGGTCATAATTACCTGTGGTCGTGGAGGCCGACAGTTGGCCTCCTCTGGCTTTAAGTACGGCACGCCGCGTGCCCTTCCAGTTCATCCTCTCTTGCTTCTTCTTCTTCCTCATGGCCCCGCCAAGGAGGCTCTTGGCCGAAGAGAAGGGAAAAGCTCGCCAGGCCGACCCTGTCTCTCCCCTGCCAAAGCGCGGTTGAGGCCGCCCTCGCAAGCACCCCGTGGCCTCCACGGTGGTTCCCCGCGTCAGCGGAGGTGACTTCCCGCGTGGCGCCGGGCGGCCGGCCGCGGCCGGGGGGTGCGTTTCGGCCGTGCGGCCCCTGAGGCCTCGCTCTACTGCGGAGGTGCTGCTTGGCTTCAGCTCCCTCGCTTCCTCCTAGGTGAGCTCCTGGCCGGCGCCTCGGGTGGCCTCTGGCTCCAGGCAGACGGCTGCTGCGGCCGGGCCTCATGGGCTTCGCTGGAGGTCTTCGCATCCGGGAGCCTAGCCCTGACCCGCGGCTGGCAGACGTTTGCCCGCGCGCGAGGCCTGAGCCGCCGGTGCACCCTTCACTTCAAGTTCGACGGCGACGCCACCCTCTACGTGAGGGTGTTTGGGGAAGATGGTCGCTGCGCTGGGTGCTGCCCTGAAGATGACGGCCACGGCCGGGGACTCAGCCCCGGCGAGGATGGATAGGGCAGCAAGCGCGCGACTGGTGGCACCCAGGATTCCTCAAGCTTCTCTGGTTCCTCTTCGGGTAGTGACTCTTCTAGCAGCGGCCGCGGTCTGCCTCCGCGCCGTCCTGCCTGCTTGGAGGGCGGTAGCGGGTCCGCCCGCTGTCGCACCCTGGTGAAGCGCGAGAGGGAGTCCGCTTGAGCTCCGGAGGCAGCTCGGGCTCGACGCCTGGTGAGCTTTGCCTGATTTGTTCCCCCTTCTCCTTTCTCCTGCGCAAAAAGACAACTATGTGGGGGCCCCGTGGGGGCGTGTTTGTGTTACCATTGTCAATCATCGTAATGTTTCCGTAGTCCTGGTATTGTTCCTTCTTGCTGAACGCCTGCACATAGGTAATCTCCAGCCTTGGCCATGGGGCGACCGACCCGGGTCCTGTATTCATATCGCGGTGCCCGTGAGGCACGGACTGGAGGAACGCTCCTGTTAGTGAACCCGGGTCGTCAGGTCTTGACTGAAAGGATCGAAACACTCGCGAGGGCGCCAGGGTCGCACCCTCGCGAGACCTCGCGCAAGAGAAATCGGGGTCGGAGGGCGAAAAATTGAAGAGACAAAAGTGAAAAGACAGCGATAGTTTCAATAAAACTTCAAATGAGAATGAACTAGCCAACTGCAGAAAGCAAATCAAAATGCCGCGTCCGGCACCTAGTCTAGTCTTCGACGTCTTCTCACCAGCGCGGAGCTAAGTGCTGCCACTGGGCGTGGGAGGGAGCCCCAGGGCCTGAGGCCGGCGCTCCTAAGACTCCGGGGCGTGTACAACCCCAACTCATTATTACGTGAGAGTGTCACGGGCGGCGAGCTTCACAGGCGTTGGCCTTCTTCACAGGCTCTGGGCCTTTCTTCAGGGAAGCAAGCTTCACGGGCATTGGCCCTCTTCACAGGCTCCGGGCCTTTCCCAAAAACGCGATAGCTTCACAGGCGTTCGCCCTCTTCACAGGCTCCGGGCATTTTCCAAAAAAGATGGTCTTCACAGGCGTTCGCCTTCTTCACAGGCAACGGGCCTTTTCCAAAAAAAGATGGTCTTCACAGGCGTTCACCTTCTTCACAGGCTCCGGGCCCTTTCCAAAAAAGATGGTCTTCACAGGCGTTCGCCTTCTTCACACGCTCCGGGCCTTTTCCAAAAAAAGATGGTCTTCACAGGCGTTCGCCTACTTCACAGGCTCCGGGCCTTTTCCAAAAAAAGATGGTCTTCACAGGCATTCGCCTTTTGACAGGATCCAGGCCTTTTCTGGGGTAAAACCTCCGGAGGTGCTGGATGTTCCACGCATTCTGGACTGGCACCCCCTCCTGAGTCTCCAAGCGCGCGGAGCCGGGCCTGGGAACATGAACAACCTTGAACGGGCCCTCCCACATGGGAGAGAGCTTATGAAGTCCCTCCCTGGAGAGAACCCGCCTAAGCACGAGGTCCCCTACTTTGAGAGTCCTGGGGCGGATGTTGCGGCAGTGGTATCGCCGCAGTGCTTGTTGATATCTTGCCGCTCACAGTGCGGCTTCTCGGCGTTGCTCCTCCCCCAGCACGAGGTCCATCGCCCGCATGGCGTCCTGCTGCGCTTTGTCGAACGCCAGGACCCGCGCGGACCGACGTTTGACCTCGTTAGGGAGGACCGCTTCGGCTCCATAGACCAAGAAGAAAGGGGTCTCTCCGGTCGGCTTGGTTGCGGTCGTGCGGATGGACCACGGCATGGATTGGAGCTCGTCGTACCAGCCCCTGCCGCAAGCCTCCAGCTTCTTCTTGAATGTTCTGGTCTTCAGGCCCCTCAGGACCTCCGCGTTGGCCCGCTCAGCCTGGCAGTTGCTTCGGGGGTGTGCCACTGAAGCGTAGCATATCTGCGTTCCAAGGTTAGCATAGTATGTTTTGAAGAGGTTGCTGGTGAACTATGAACCGTTGTCAGTGATGATGCGGTTCGGCACCCCGAACCGGCTCACGATGCCCTTGATGAACTTGACCGCTGAACCCGCAGGGATGGTGTGGACGGCTTCCACCTCGGCCCACTTGGTGAATTTGTCCACGGCGACGTAGAGGTAGCGATAGCCCCCTGGCGCCCGGGGGAACGGGCCCAGGATATCAAGCCCCCAGACTGCGAATGGCCACGTGAGGGGTATGGTCTGCAGACCCCTCGCTGGCTGATGGATCTGCTTTGCATGGAATTGACAGGCCTCGTAGGCCTTACCAGTTTGACGGCATCATTGAGCGCGGTAGGCCAATAGAAACCTGTCACAGCCCTAGAATACCAGAGTGAAATAGTTGCAACTGCACTCATGCATCATGTCTAAATTTCTGAAAGTTGAATTGAGGTTTGTTGAAACCCTCAGAAATCAGTTCAAAAATAACCAACTTTAAAATCTTCTCAAATGAGTCCAAGAAAATGTTCCTGTTATTCTATAAAAATATTGGCAAGAGGTTAAATTCAAACCAATATTTTTAGGATCTCAAAAACATTTATTTTGGCCATTTGCATTAACCAATAATTACTTGCTTGGATTTATATTTAATATATATTATATATAACTCCAATAATCTGGAAGTTGGTGAGTGGTTTTGCGTATATTTTAGCAAGCTATATAATGACCTACAGAATTTATTAAAATGATTTAGTTGCTACACTAAATCAGAACACAGGAAATGAAATAGAAAAGAAAAATAGGAAAAGAGAGATAGAGAGAGAAGTGGCCTAGCCCACCTGGCCCAACTCTAGTGGCCTAGCCCACCACCGCCTCCTTCCCTGTCGTCTTCCTCCTGCCAGTAGGAGCAGCTGCGTGCTCGCACGCGCGCGGCCGAGGAGGCCAGCTCCTCCCTGCCTAGCTGCCTCCTCCTCTCCCTGGACGTCTCCCGCAGCTCCACGCCACCCCCTGGAACCCCCTCGCACTCTCCCTCGTCCCCATCTCCTCCTCTGTCTATCTCGCCCGTGATTGCCGTGACCGCCCGAGAACGCCGACGAGCACCCCCATGACCACCGGCCACCCCTCGCCCTGCCACTGCGCCCAGAAGCTCCGCCACTTCGTCCTCGACCCCTTCACCGAGCCACGCACCCGCGGGACGCCTGAATCGATGCCACCGTCTTTGTTTCCATCGCCGGCCGCCAGAGATCCCCCTCGATGCTCCGCTCACTCCGGTGCCTCCCCGAGCTCGCCGAGGCCACCGCTGCACCCGCTGTGAGCTCCTGTGTCGTTTCCCCCTCCCCCCTGGCTCGTTTTCTTCCTCTAACACCGATGCCGTCGGAGCCGAGAGCTCTTCGCCGCCGGACATGTCGCCGCCGTGGCCACCATCACCTAGAGCCGCAATGAGCACGTCACCGTGCTCAGGGCACTCCCAGGGGCACGTAGCACACACCAGCGCCTCCCCTAGTGCCCTGCATCGCCTAACCTGCCGTTGGCCGAACTCCGGCCGCCGCCATGAGCTCGCTTCCGACGAGCTCGGTCCACCCCAGCTGCTCCCGCTTGCCCCGTTAGACGCGCCTCATTGCGCTGCACCCGTAGAGCCTCTCCGCCGCCCATTTGGACGCCCGTGGCCGAATTCCGAGCCGCGCCGCCGTCTCGGGCCTCGCCGGCGTCGAGTCGCCGGCAGGTTTGACCTCGTTTGACCCCAGTTTGACCCCCCAGGGTCACTGACGTGCGGGCCCGTCTCTGTTAACTTTTAGTTAGATTTAGATTAGTGCTAATTAACCCTGACAGTTAGTTTAGACACTAACCAGTGGGCCCAGGCCCTAACTAACCTAGGTTAGTGCTAACTTAACACTAACTAACCCTGTTAGTTAGTTGTTACACTGACATGTGGGTCCCAGCCGTCAAGTTTGACCTGGGCTAGCGCCTTTGACCTGCTGATGTCACCCTGACGCAATGCTGACGCATTAATTCAATTATTGGAATTATTCTTGTTCTGGAAATTTCAGAAAATAATGCAAACTTCTAAAAATCATATAAAATCAACCGTAGCTCCAAATTAAATAAGTTATATATGAAAAATGATCAGAAAAATCCAATCTATCCATCTACACTGGTTTCATGCATGTTAGAACACATTAACCTTGCTGTTTAGGTGAAACAAGTTAATGCACTATTATGACCTCTTAAAATGGGTTTGCATTTGAATCTTTGGTTCAAATGGACTCATCTTAATCTGTTCTAGCCTGCATTAGCCAAAACACATTCTTATTGCCATGTCATAGCATGCATCATATTGTGCATTACATTGATTGTATTTCTCCTCTGTTGCCGGTATTTGCCCCCTCTCGATAGACGTGTTCCGACGATGAGTTCGATGACACCGATGAAGAGCTATATTATCTTTAGAAGTGCCAGGCAAGCAAAACCCCCTTGTTCATTCCGATACAATCCCACTCTCTCGCTCCTGCTCTCTTTTACTGCCTTAGGACAACAACGACTCATCTGTTACTTGCTACGATAGCTGAACCCCTTTATCCTCTGCATGACCTATCATTGCCACAGTAAATAGATGAAACCCACTAGCATGAGTAGGAGTTGTTTGAGCCTTGTTGTGCCTTCTCATTCATGCTTCTTTGTCATGCCTGCTACTGCTTAGAGTTGAGTCAGGTCTGATTCATCGGGGATGAATCAGAGGTGTGTGAACATGTCCTACTGTGTGTGAGCTAAGTGTGTGAACACGATTTGGTAAAGGTAGCGGTGAGAGGCCATGTAGGAGTACATGGTGGGTTGTCTCATTGCAGCCATCCTCAGGAACTGAGTTCTGTGTTTGTGATCCATGAAACAGTTACTACCACGCATTGGGCCCGAAACCAATGGACCCTCTCGGCTTCTTAATCACCCTTGTCTTCTGTCCAGGAGTTGCAAGTAGTTTCTGGTGTTTGTAGTATGCTGGAGGCCGTGGGCAGCGCTGACCGGAGGGGTGGGCTGTGATGTGGTAGGCATGTGGCACGGTGTACCGGGCGCCCGTTTGGTGTCTCGGGAACCCTGCACACATCGTTTAGGGCTGTGAGCAAAACTCCGACCAGATCTCCTCGCGGATGGAACCCGAATAGGCGATAAACCTGGACTAGAGACTTGAGTGTTTAGGTAGGCCGTTGCCGACACCCTCATTGGGCTTCCGCTTGAAGGTTGCCGAGTACATGTCGTGTAAACGGCGGTAAGTGGTGAGAGCGTGTGTGAAGAAGTACACCCCTGCAGGGTTAACATCATCTATTCGAATAGCCGTGTCCGCGGAAAAGGACTTCTGGGTTGCCTCTACAGTTCATAGACAATGAAAGTGGATACTCTAAAATACGCAAGATAAGCATGAGTGCTATGGATGGCGTTCTCGTAGGGAGACGGGAGCGGATCCATAGTGGTGTATTGATATGGTGAATATGTGGACTCGTGTGCGCCACCTCAAAAGAGTTACTTGCAGTCGTAGTTCTGTATAGCCACCGAGTCAAAGCTGGCTTGCTGCAGTTAAACTCCACCACCCCCTTTGTTGATAATGATGCATATGTAGTTAGTTCTGATGTAAGTCTTGCTGGGTACATTTGTACTCACATTTGCCTATTTTATGTTTTTGCAGAGAGACTTCAGTCTCACTAGTAGTTCCGCGTGGACTTAGACGTTTAGCTTGTTACCTCAGCTACGATCTTGTGCCCCCGGCAGATCTAGTAGATAGTCAGGCTTCTCGGCCTTTTCCTTTTGTAGATGTCTGTACTCAGACATGTTAAGCTTCCGCATGTGCTTTGACTTGTATGCTCTGAATGTTGGGTCACGAGACCTATGTTTGTAATATCTCGCTCCTCGGAGCCTATTGAATAAAATACTTGAGTTGTAGAGTCATGTTGTGATGCCATGTTGTATTTGCACATATCGAGCATATTGTGTGTATGTTATTGAAATGCTTGGTATGTGTGGGATCTGACTATCTAGTTGTTTATCCTTAGTAACCTCTCTTACCGGGAAATGTCTCCTAGTGCTTCCACTGAGCCATGGTAGCTTGCTACTACTCCGGAACACTTAGTTTGGCCGGCATGTGTCCTTCTTCGTTCCTGTGTCTGTCCCTACGGGGAAATGTCACTCGATGAATACCGGAGTCCTGTTAGCCCGCTACAGCCCGGTTTACCGGAGTCCTGCTAGCCTAGTGCAACAGCCTGGATTCACTCGCTGATGACCGACACGTTCGATGCTGGGTCATGTATGCTTGTCCCTGTAAGTTAGTGCCACTTTGGGTTCACGACTAGCCACGTCAGCCCGGGCTCCTTGTCATATGGATGCTAGCGACACTATCATATACGTGTGCCAAAAGGCGCAAATGGTCCCGGGCAAGGTAAGGCGACACCCGTGGGAATACCGTGCGTGAGTCCGCAAAGTGATATGAGGTGTTACATGCTAGATCCATGTGCCATTGAGTCGGGGTCCTGACAAAACCGCTTCGGAATGCCTTGCCCATGAGGGTTCGCAGTGACGAGTGGTGCCCGCAGTCTCCACCGTGTATGTCCGCCAACAGCTCTTTCCCTTGCTCCCTGGAGATGCAGCGTAGGGATACATCATTTGGTCGCCTCCGGTAGAGTTCCCCATCCTTGATGCAGTATGCTATGGCCTGTCGCGCCACGCGCTCTGCTTCCTCCTCTTTCTCTGGCAAGATCACTTGTGTCAGATAGCTCCGGAGCTCCATGACCCAGCATTCCTCCTGAGGCTCCACTGTCAAGAGAAAACGCGCCCCCGAGGCTGGCCCGCAGATCGGGGCTCCCGAGGCTGGCGGCTGGGGGAGCTCCTCCTGAGGCTGCACCGCGCTTGACAGTGACGGCGTGGCCGAGGGCTTGAAGAGCCGCTCCTCGAAGACGCCAGGCTCCCGAGGCAGCCGCCTAGACGCTCATTGGCGATGTCATCGGCCTCCTGATTGGTGCCGTGGGTCACGTGCTGTAACTCCAGCCCCCAGAAATGCTTCTCCATCCTGCGGACTTCCGCAAGGTAGGCTTCCATGTGCTCATCCCTTGGCTCATATACTTTGTTGGAGAAGTTGACGAGGAGTTGTGAATCACCTTTGATGGTAAGGCGCTTTACTCCAAGGGCGGCCGCGGCCTTCAGGCCCGCTATCAGGCCTTCATATTCTGCTATATTATTGGAGACCTTTTCTCCGTGTTGGAAACAGTGCTGCACGGTGTAGTAGAGCTTGTCTTGGGTAGGAGATATAAGTACCGCGCCAGCCCCCGCGCCGTGCCTGGAGAACGCCCCGTCGAAGTACATGACCCAACTGTCCGGCGCCTCACTTCCCGGGGAGAGGGACCGATCCTCACCAGCCTTTAGGCCCGGCGCCTCTGTCCATTCTGCCATGAAATCTGCCAAGGCGCCCCCCCCCTTGATGACTCGGGTCGTGCTGAATTCGAGCTGAAATGCTTGCAGCTCAATGTTCCACTCGGCGACCCTTCCGGCTGAGTTAGGGCTCCGGTGCACTCTTTCCAAGGGGTACGCGGAGACAACCTTGATAGGGTGACCCTGAAAGTAGTGCCGCAGCTTGCGCGAGGCCACTAGTAGCGCGAGGAGAAGTTTCTGAGGCATGGGGTACAGTGCCCTCGCATCTCGCAACACCGTGCTGACGAAGTACACCGAGTGCTCGACGAGGCTTGGAGCGTCGGTGCTGGTGGTGTCCTCCGGAAACCGTGGTGCCTCCTGAGGCGGCGGAGCCTCCAGAAGCTGGTTGCCTGGGGGAAGGGCCTTTCCCTCTCCTGGTGTGTCCCCCTGCGGCGGCTGATCTTCCTCAATCGTGGTGGTGATCTCTGCGATTCCTTTTTGGTCCTGTTTTGCCTTGGCGCGGGCAGCTGCCGCAGCCTTGGTCCGACGCTCCTCCCTAACCGCCACCAGGGCTGCGCTGGCTGAGTAGGGAGTGGTGGCGAGGTAGAGTACCAAGGGCTCTTGTGGGCGTGGGGCCACCATCACCGGTGGGCTGGTCAGGTATCTCTTGAGGTCTTGGAATGCCTTCTCGGCCTCTTCAGTCCATTCAAAGGGCCCCTTCTTCTTCATCAACTGGAAGAAATGCAGCGCCCGCTCCCCCAACCTGGAGATGAAGCGCCCCATTGCAGTCACGCGCCCAGTGAGCTTCTGCATCTCTTTGAGCATCTTTGGCGGGCTCATGTCCTCGACCTCCTTGACCTTTTCTGGGTTGGCATCGATGCCTCGGTGGGATACGACGAAACCCAAGAGCTTGCCCGAGGGGACTCCAAACACACACTTCTCCGGGTTGCGCCTCGGGCTCACTGCGTTGAGGCTTGCAAAGGTTTCCTCCAGGTCTTGTATCAGGGTCTTGGCCTCGCGAGACTTTACCACAATGTCGTCGACGTACGCCTCCACGTTCTTCCAGAGTTGCGGGCCCAAGGTGATGTGCATGAGCCGCTGAAAGGTTGCTCCTGTGTTGCGCAGTCCGAAGGGCATGCATGTATAGCAGTAGACCCCACGCGGGGTCAGGAAGGCCGTCTTCTCCACATCTTCCACTGCCATCTTGATCTGATGATACCCAGAGAAGGCGTCTAATAAGCATAACAGGTCACACTCAGTGGTGGAGTCGACGATTTGATCGATGCATGGGAGCGGGAAAGGATCTTGCGGGCATGCTTTGTTGAGGTTGGTGAAGTCGACGCACATGCGTTCCTTCCCTCCCTTCTTTGGTACCACCACAGGGTTGGCCAACTGTCAGTGTCAAAACCGGCGGATCTCGGGTAGGGGGTCCCGAACTGTGTGTCTAGGCGGATGGTAATAGGAGAAAAGGGACACGATGTTTTACCCAGGTTCGGGCCCTCTTGATGGAGGTAAAACCCTACGTCCTGCTTGATTGATATTGATATTATGGATGTTTACAAGAGTGGATCTACCACGAGATCAAGGAGGCTAAACCCTAGAAGCTAGCCTATGGTATGATTGTAATGGTTGTTGTTGTTGTGTCCTACGGACTAGAGCCATCCGGTTTATATAGACACCGGAGAGGGCTAGGGTTACATAGAGTCGGTTACAATGGTAGGAGATCTACATATCCGTATCGCCAAGCTTGCCTTCCACGCCAAGGAAAGTCCCATCCGACACGGGACAAAGTATTCAATCTTGTATCTTCATAGTCTTGGAGTCCGGTCGATGATGATAGTCCGGTCGATGATAGTTCGGCTGATGATGGTAGTCCGGCTATCCGGACACCCCCTAATCTAGGACTCCCTCAGTAGCCCCTGAACCAGGCTTCAATGACGATAAGTCCGGCGCGTATATTGCTTGGCATTGCAAGGCGGGTTCCTCCTCCGAATGATAGAAGATTGTGAACACCAGGATAGTGTCCGGCTCTGCAAAATAAATTCCACATTCCACCGTAGAGAGAATAATATATACACAAGTTCAATCTGCTGACGTTTTTTGCGGCATGACGTCACGCCACTACCAAGCCATTACTTGAATCGTTTTTTACTCCACCACCTCAGTGCATTTAGCGAAGCGGTTTCCTTGGCATGTCTTGTCGAAGCAGAGATCGTGTTCCCCCTTAATCCGAGATTCTCATCAATACGGACGTGGGTAACCCAACCGCGCCCGTCGCCACGCCCCCTCTATCGAAGGCGAGTCCCAAACGGTCACGGAGACGGCTCTTGGTATTCTCCCTCTTTATAACGGGACCAAGGCTCGTTTCTTTTCTTCAATCCTCCATTGAATCTTCTCCCCGCTCCAAGTTCCAGCACCTAGAGCTCCAGATTCGAGCGCTTCGGACTTTCAACGATGTCCGGTTCCGACCTCCAAGGCTGGTGGACGGAGGAGGACGTGCTAAAGCTGCGGGAGGCCAAGTACCTGGCTTATGAGATTTCGCACAGGTTGCCTGCCGAAGGGCAGGCCATCCCCACCCCCCAGCCCGGCGAGTATGTCGTTTTTGTATCCCACCTCCGTCGGGGTTTAGGCTTCCCGATGGATCCTTTTGTGAGAGGGCTCATGTTTTACTATGGGTTGGAATTCCACGATTTGGCTCCGGAGTCCATCCTCCATATTTCCGCATTTATTGTTGTCTGCGAAGCCTTCCTCCACGTCACCCCTCACTTCGGCCTGTGGCTGAAGACCTTCAAGGTGGCTCCGAAGATGATCGGGGGGCGTCAAGCGGAGTGCGGCAGGGCGGCCATAAGTAGGAGGGCCAATGCCCCGTGGCCCGCTGGCTCCTTCCAAGAGGAGATCGGCCCGTGGCAGCGAGAGTGGTTCTATATTACCGTTCCGAGGGGCCACAGACAAAAGCCGCCGCCCTTATTCCGCCCGGGACCTCCACGACAGTTGATGTCGTGGGTCAACCAAGGGCTCAACTGGGGGCCGTCAAAGGACGTGCCCCTACTGCAGGGCCGGATTCGAGATCTCCAAACGAGGGAGGTTGATATGGTGGTGGTAATGCAGGTTATGCTGATTAGGCGTCTCCTTCCCTGCAAACGCCGCCTTCTCCGGCTGTGGGAGTTCAATCCGGAGGGCCTACGGATTCTTCAACACTTCATTGGCCTAAGCTGCAATCGCCTGGATACTCAAGTAAGTAGTTCCAAGTCCGGACATACTGTTTGCTTGCCTTTCGATGATTCGCCTTATGACCAACTTCCTTCTAAACAGGAGTGGATAGCGGAAGCAAAATTGATATGGTGTCCGGCCCCCCTCCCCGAGACCGCGCCGGATTCCGTGCTGGTCCGGATGCTTGAGGTTGCGCCTCCAGAGGAAGGCGAAGGGGAAAGCAGGAAAGCTACTGCCTCGCCTAAGGAGGCTCTTGAAAGAGGGGGGATCGAGAATCCCTCCCTCCAAGGGGAGAAGAGGACTGCCTCCAAGGACCCGGGGGCAAAAGCCCCTAAACGGGGGAAGAAATCTTCGCCGGAGGGTCCTGCGTCCGGGGAGGCCCCGGCCGCACAATATCCCTTAAAGAATCAACCCTCCAATGAGCCGTAAGTAGAAAGAAGGGAGTTTTATCATAAGGGACATCCCTATTTGTGCTTCTGAGGATAACTAAAGTTTTTACCTTGTAGTTCGGATCTCCGTCCTTCGCAAATGAGCTCGTCTTCGGGGGACCTTCGTCTGGAGATGATGGAGAGCGAAACGCCTCCGTCCGGGGCGCCGTCGGATAGGGCGGACGAGCCTGAAGTGTCGTCACGGAGGGAGCCCCCTGGTTTGGCAAAGCCGGATAGTTCGGCGCCAACAGGTGTAGGGCTGAAGGATCTGCTTGAGAAGGCGTCTATCTCAGAAGATCACCACGCATTGATGAGCATGGTGATTGAAAGGATTTCGTCCGCCGAAGGCGGGTTGCATAATGCCGTCAGGAGTTTGCTGGCTGGGTTTGAGGTACATAAAAATGACACACCTTTTAACAGTTTTGCATATAGAATGCGCCCTGTATAGATAGTAGCCCCTGAGACTTGGTAGGTTGTCGAAATCGATAGCGTGCCGAGGATCAAAATTGCAGGTTTAAATTCCGCCATGCCGATGCAGATGGCGGGTCGTCCGGGGGCCAGCCGGACTGATGGAGTTGCTGAACTAAAGCGGCAACTCGCTGTTGCGGATGCGGACATCACGCTGGTCAACAGGCGACTTGATGAGTCGCAAGGTAAGTGTTTCTGTGCGGTCACTAGGTAAGGGAGCTGAAGCCAGCTCCTTACAACATGTGTGTGAAATGCAGATAGTGCTGCTGCTGTGGAGAGCCTTCGGGCCGAACTTGCTCAAGCCAAGGAGCAGGCCAGAAGGAGTAATGCAGTGGCCTCGAGGGCGGCCGAGGAGTTAGCGGCCGAAAGGGTCGCACACTGCCGGAGTAGGGAAGAGATGGCCGAAATGGCCGTGAAGTTAAAAGATGCTACCGACCGCAATGAGGCTCTTGGGAAGGAGTGCCTAGCGGGGCAAGGAGACCTGTGGAAGGCCACCGCCGAAGCCAAGAATGCCTGCTCTGCAATGTGGGCTATGAAAGAAGAGCTGCGCCAGGCCGGAGATATTGTAGCTGGCAAGCCTTTTCTGCTGCGCCGAAGGTTTACGGATCCAAAGTATGCTCAGCTGGGCCAACTGTGGGGTCCAGAGGACCCTTATATGGACTTAGCAGCGAGTGCGGCGGATGCCGTTGTGCATTTTCGAAGCCAGTAGGATCACAAGACGGAAGAGCTGTTTTGGTCTCAATTTCATAGTCCAGAGTGTTCACTTCTGCTGACCGACCGTTTTGCCGAGTGGGCTGAGCTAAATAGGTTATCCGGGCTTGCTATGATGGATATAGTGACCCATGTCTAGCCGGATAGGCACGAGCCGAAGAGTTACTTTGGCTTATTGCAGCAATTTCTTGGGGCGGTGCCGCATATCAAGTCGATGAAGCGGTCGGCCTGCATAGAGGGTGCGCGGATGGCACTCGCCCGTGTGAAGACACATTGGACAGAGATGGATGCCACCGCTGTTGCGACCCCGGGTTCGGACGATAACCGGTTACCCGTCGAGCACTATTTTGGTGAAGTGCTGCGTGGTGCTTGTGTAATAGTGTCGCAGTGCTCAAAAAATGTTACGTTCGAATGAACGTTTTTATGATGTAAAACAATATTTGTGATGTAAGCGCCTTTTATAGTTGTGCGTTCAAGTAATAGAATATCTCCTATGCGGCCGTTCATGTATACGTGTGTATAACCTGAAAGATGGCAGTCGTCGGCTTCAGCCCCCACGCACAAGGTGCGGGGGTGTTCGCAAAAAATAGCGTGTTTTCACACTTAATCCGACGTCTCGGTCCTGTAAAGCAGGTGGTAGCATAGCGAACGAGGCAACCGAACTATAATGCTTTTTCACTTTCACTTAGCCATGGAGTTCGAGGGTGGGGCTACGAAATAGCCCCTGGGGGTACCGCGCTCTCTGAATTTGGGGCGCGTATGTGCCTGACCGGGAAACGGCCCTTCGGCAAAGCGGAGGGATTCTAAACATTCCCATGGTCGATTGAGTGGTTGACCAGTCTCTCGCTGTATCATGACAGTCAGTTTTCGGCTTTCTCTACTGAGGTGCTCGCCCAGCCGAACTGGGGCACAATCGCAGTAGTTCTCCTGGTGCTGCGTTAGCCGATGATACGGAACATAAGGTAGCAAAACACAGGAGCCGGGCAAACCCAACATTTGACCAAAGACATGATTCGGAGCTGATGCATATAAGGCCTAACTCGAGACGCCGAACACTCCCGAAGGTGTTCGGTCTTTACAATAGCGGGCAAAACAATGCCCTAAGCCCCTTGTGTCCAGGTACGGGCAGGTTCTTCTGGCGCGGCCGATGCCAAAACGCCAGTGTCCACTCTGGTTATAATGAGAAACCAGGGGATTATAGCAACAAGAGACAGTAAGAAAGGTTTACGTAGGGTCTTAGTCTGAAAAGAGTCCTTGCAACGGGTCCCTACCGCACGTCTGCGCCTGTGTCTCCGTTGTGCCGTATCCTGGACGGGTGTGCACGCTGTTCATCTATAAAAAGAGAGGAACTTAGTTTGAAAAGAAATCGTGCGAGAAAGTGCATAAAAAATTTGAAATATAGATTAATAAAGCTGGGCCTATGCTGGCTCATTATGGCTTATATATACAAACCCTTGTGAAGGGGTGTGCGGCTAGGTACCCCCTAGCTTATTTATTCCGGACTCGTCCAACCGTGTCCGGGGTCTCAGGCGACCTTTTAATGAAATGATGCCACGTGGACCGGGCATTTTAAGCGTAAGAGACGCGTAATGTGGTATTGCATTGAAGCGGACGAAAGCTTCCCGTCCCAGTTATGCTTGATAGCTACTTTTAAATGGGGCGACATGAAAGGTTAGCTTTTCTCGTCGGAAGTTGTCAGGTGACCCGAACACAACTTCTAGTAATAATGAACCTGTGCACCTGGCGTAAGGGCCTGGCGCCACTCCTTTGAAGGAAGTGTGGCTATGCCGAATTGTAGTGGGGTCTATCCCAACTTGCGGATTGTGTCCGGATATAGCAGGTTTAAGTCACTGCCGCCGTCCATCAAAACCTGCGTGAATTGCAGTCCGTCTATTATGGGATCCAATATCAGGGCAGTCTATCCTGCATTCCGGATACTTCTGGACTAATCCAGATGGTCGAAAGTGATTGGTTTTGACATCCAATCTCGGTGTTCCGCTGGGGTGGACCGTGCGACACTTGTCTTAGCGAGTGCCGTGTTGGTTTTTCGTACTATCACATGAAGCGAGTTTACTGTTTTGACTTCTTGTGGGTAAGTCTTTTGACTTCCGGTGCTCTGCTGGTGGGGTTCGTCATCGTCCTCGCTTGGTGCATCGAGCCCCTTGTGTCCGGCGTTGAGTCTGCCAGACTGTTTAAAAACCCAACAATTTCGGTTGGTATGGTTTGCAGGCCTTCCGGAGGTACTGTGGATTTGACATATCCGATCTAAAATTTTGTTTAAATTTGATAGCTCGTCGTTGTTGTCCTTAAAAGGCATTGTTTTATTGTTTGTCCGCGAGCTTTTGAATCCGGCGTTGACCGCCGTGCCCTTTGGGCTTTTTTCTTTATTCCGGCGCTGATCTTTCCTACGCCGTGATTTTCCGTTTCCATCTCTGATCTCGGATGTACTCGGGTTGCTGGTGCTGCATCTTGGTAGCCAGCTGTCTTCTCCTGCGCAAAAGCGCATCATGAGGCTTGTTAGCGCGGCCATTGTTCTTGGCTTCTCTTGGCCGAGGTGTCTGGCGAGCCATTCGTCTCGGACGTTGTGTTTAAAAGCTGCTAAGGCTTCCGCGTCCGGACAGTCGACTATTTGGTTCTTTTTGGTAAGGAACCTGTTCCAGAATTTGCGCGCTGACTCTCCGGGCTGTTGGGTTATATGACTCAGATCGTCTGCATCCGGAGGGCGGACATAAGTCCCTTGAAAATTTGCTCTAAACGCGTCCTCAAGCTCTTCCCAACTTCCAACAGTGTTTTCTGGGAGGCTTTCGAGCCAATGCCGAGCTGGCCCTTTGAGCTTGAGGGGTAGGTATTTTATGGCGTGGAGATCATCTCCCCTAGCCATGTGTATGTGTAGTATGTAATCTTCTATCTAGACTCCGGGGTCTGTTGTGCCGTCGTATGCCTCTATGTTTATGGGTTTGAACCCTGCTGGAAATTCATGATCCAGCACCTCATCGGTAAAACATAGCGGGTGTGCGGCGCCCCTGTATTTGGGTGTGCCGCTGTCTTCGAACACTTGTCGTGTTGTGTTACTTCCTGGGGCCCTCTTTTTTGGCCCGTAGATGGACCTAGTTTGGCCGTCCGTTTTCCTAGGATCATAAGTCGGCTTGTGTGCGGCGCCGCTTGTCGCTTTTGGCCTGTCAACTGGCCGTCTATCCGGCCAGGCGGCCTCTTTATTTTTTGACTGTGAGGGCTCTATGGCTTCCTCGTCAAATTCTGGCAGCACTTTGTTTGATGGCCATTGCCATATTTGTCTGTGGTCTTGAGTACTTTGCTCCACTTTCTGAGTATGTCTTCCGCTGTTTTGAGCTTCCGTTTTTCCTTCTTCAAACTTCTTGCAGTGGCGACGAGTCTTTTGTGAAGGTTCTTATGCTTCGGTGTTGTGTCCGGACTGTTGATTGCTCCGTGAAGGGGTTGATTATCCGGTTCGTCCTGTTCGGATGGTTGCTTGGTTGTATGTTCGTCGTCCGGTGGTTTGCCCTGCTCTATCGCTGGATCGTTAGGAATGCTGCTTTGATCGAGGCGGGACTTAGGGCGGCGTTTACATCGCCGTTTTGTTTGTTTATCGGCGGGATTATCCTCTGCCGCGTCCCGTTATTCCTCGTTATCGCTTCCCTTTGGGGTGTCCACCATATGTATGTCATGTGACGAGGTGGCCTTCCAGTGCTCTGTAGGCGCTGGTTCTTGATTGTCTCCGGCATCGTCGTCCATACCGTTGATGTCTTCGGAGTCGTAGTTTAGCACATCGGTTAGATCATCGACGGTGGCTACGAAGTGGGTGGTCGGTGGGGTCTGAATTTCTTCGTCGTCCGCGTCCCAACCATCCTGACCGTAGTTTGGCCAGGGCTCTCCGGATAGCGAGAGATGCTTCAGCGAATTTAAGATATCGCCGAAGGGCGAGTGCTGAAAGATGTCCGCAACGGTGAATTCCATGATCGGCGCCCAATCGGATTCGACTGGCAGGGGCGCAGGAGGTTCGGAGTCCGGCAGAGAGTCCGGCACCTCGGAGTCATGAGCTCTATCGCCATGGAAGTTGCAGCTCCCGAGGCGGTGTCCAGCCATCCGTCCTTGATCTGAGCGATCGGCTCCGGACTATGGGTCGGAGCGGATTCGTGTGCGGCCTCCAAGGTGCTGTCCGGCGGCAGAGTTAGGTCGTGCCCATCGTGACAGCGCGGCACGCTCGGCTGTGGCTCAGATCCATCGAAGATCAAGTCCCCGCGGATATCGGCCGTGAAGTTTAGGCTTCCAAACTTGACCTGACGGCCAGGGGCGTAGCTTTCGATCTGCTCCAGATGGCCAAGTGAGTTGGCCCGCAGTGCGAAGCCGCCGAATACGACGATCTGTCCGGGGAGAAAAGTCTCACCCAGGACTGCGTCGTTGTCGATTGAAGAGGCCATCAAGCCTATCGGTGACGACACAGAGGAACTCTCAATGAAAGCACCAATGTCGGTGTCAAAACCGGCGGATCTCGGGTAGGGGGTCCCGAATTGTGCGTCGAGGCGGATGGTAACAGGAGACAAGGGACACGATGTTTTACCCAGGTTTGGGCCCTCTTGATGGAGGTAAAACCCTACGTCCTACTTGATTGATATTGATATTGTGGATGTTTACAAGAGTGGATCTACCACGAGATCAAGGAGGCTAAACCCTAGAAGCTAGCCTATGGTATGATTGTAATGGTTGTTGTTGTCGTGTCCTACGGACTAGAGCCATCCGGTTTATATAGACACCGGAGAGGGCTAGGTTTACATAGAGTCGGTTACAATGGTAGGAGATCTACATATCCGTATCGCCAAGCTTGCCTTCCACGCCAAGGAAAGTCCCATCCGGACATGGGACGAAGTCTTCAATCTTGTATCTTCATAGTCTTGGAGTCCGGTCGATGATGATAGTCCGGCCGATGATAGTTCGGCTGATGATGGTAGTCCGGCTATCCGGACACCCCCTAATCCAGGACTCCCTCACCAACCAATCTGGATATCGAACCTCACGAATGACCCCCGCGGCTTCTAGCTTGTGGGTCTCCTGGATGATGAAGGCCTGCTTTTCAGTGGACTGCCGCCTTGCTTTCTGCTTTACGGGGCGCACGTTGGGGCACACGTTGAGGTGGTGCTCGATCACGCCCCGTGGGATCCCTGCCAGCTGATCGGGCTCCCAAGCGAACACCTTCTTGTTTGCACGCAAGAACTTGACCAGGGCTTCCTCCTACTCGGGCCCGAGGTGAGCGCCTATGGTGAAAGTGGCGCTGGTGGACCCGTCCTCATCGACGGGTATTTGCTTGGTCTCCGCCTTGTCTTGAGTGAACAATTGTTTCTTCTTGGCTGGTGCAGCCCCCTTGGGCTCTGGGGCCCCCTCGCTGGCGGGCTGTGCTGACGCCGCCGTCTTGAAGGCGAGCTGGAGCGCTCGCAGCGCGTCCCCAGTGTCCCCAGGCACGGTGAGGACTCCACTGCTCCCGGGCATCTTCATGAGGTTGTATGCCGGGTGAGTCGCGGCCATGATATGGGCCAGCGCTGGGTAGCCGAGGATGGCATTGTAGGGGAGGCCGATGAGGGCGATGTCGAAATCGACCAGCTCCGTGCAGAAATTGTCATAGGTGCCGAAGGTCACTGGGAGCCGGATCTGTCCCAAGGAGCTGGATGCCCCACGCCCAATGCCCACGAAGGGCTGGCTCGGCCGAGACGCTCCCGGAGTATGCGGAGGAGGTCGAAAGTTTCGACTGAAAGCACGTTGAGGCCCGCGCCGCCGTCGATGAGGGTCCTGGTGATAGCCACCTGGGAGATGGTGAGGGTGCACAACATCGGGATCGCACCCGAGCATGCCGAGTTGGAGGGGTGGTCTTCCGAGCTGAAGGCTAGCCTGGCCTGGGGCTCCGGCCGGTCCCGAGAAGCCCCCTGCCGCGCGGAGGTGGCGCCGACCTGGCGGATGAACGGCTTGACATGGTGACTGGAGGGCGGCGCCTGCTTGCCGCCCAGGAGGGCGGCGACGGCCTGGGAGGCCGGAGCGGCGTGGCGGGTGAGGAAGAGGTTGCGCGGCTCTTCCCAAGAGGCCACGGAGGGATGCAGGAGCGATACTCGTTGCTCGTTCCCCGCTGGGCCGGTGGCGGTGTTGACGGCGGGCGACGGGGAGCGATGAGGGCGCGCACCGATGGGAGCCGTCCGGGCAACTCGAGCGGCGCGAGCAGCCCGACGAGCGTCAGCCATGGGCGCGACGGTCGGAGAAGAGCAGGGCGACGGAAGGCAAATTCCGGCACACCCCTACCTGGCGCGCCAAATGTCGGATTTAGGGTTCCGGCAGACCCTTGAGGTTTGAACACTGGGGTGCGCGCGGAGGTTTCGCCTTCTACCTACCTGTTCCTCGCCGAATCGCTAGGATCTAAACTACGAGAAGAACAACACAAGAGACATAGGATTTATACTAGTTCAGGCCACCATTGTGGTGTAATACCCTACTCAAGTGTGTGGTGTGGTGGATTGCCTCTTGGGCTGATGATGAACAATACAAGGAAGAACAGCCTCGCGAGGGTCTGTTCTTGTGGTCTCTCTCTTTGCCCGGATCGATCTCTCTTTTTTACCCTGTGGGTGGCTAGTACTACTTATAGGCGAAGGCCCTGGGCCTCTTCCCGAATATTGAGCAGGAAGGGCGCCAACAATTGGCCAATTTGAAGGGGAACATCTAGTACACTTATCCTAACTAAAGTTGGTCCTCGCCTGGCAAAGGCTGTGGTGGTGACGCCGACTTGGGCTCCACGGTGACCTCCATCCTGCAGTTGGACTGGTCTTGGTCTTATTGCACCGAAATGGACGCCTTTGCTTGATGCTCCCGCCTCTGCTTGCTCCCCTTGCACCAAAGAGGAAAGAAGGACACTGCGCAGGCTGGCACCCGGTAGTCGCCCTTGGTCGTCATGGCTTGCGTCATGGACACCTCGCGAGGTACCCCGCCTTGAACTCTCCGCCTCCTCGTGAGCCAGCCTGACGAGGTCGTGCCTGAGAAGCTCCTTGTCGCCCGCCCCGCGAGGCTTGGCCCCTCGCGAGGGTCTTGAGCTTGTGCTGATGAAGATGGGCCGTGCTGGGCCCCCTTTGAGCCACGCCGTAGGCCGCAGGCAGACAAGTCTGGGGACCCCCATTCCTAGAATGCCGACAGTGCCCTTGTGTCGAATCAATAAATTTGGGTTGAATACTCTACCCTCGAAAGCTCTTGTGATCCCTTACACTTGTGGGTTATCATGGCCGTGAGCGTATCTAGGGTCGGCTCGGTGGCTGCCTCTACCTTCTTGGAGCTCTCTGTCTCGTGGGGATCAGCCTCCCGCGTCTGCTCCAATATGGGCTGATCTTTGCCTAGTTCTCCTTGATCCATCATGAAACTGACGAATACTAGCAGACCACTGAAAGGAAAACACAATCACAATGACAATGAAACAAAAAAGAGAGTGAGGATCGGTTACTGCTTTGCAAAAGTTCTTTTTTTCTCCGAATGAAAATATACCAACGTCACAGATCCTCTTACCTTCCCTTTGTTGGGAGAGAAGAACAGTGGCAGATGCGAGTGTTGCCTTTCTTGAAGACGGTGAGGGAGAAGGGGATTCAACGAAGAGTGAAATGATGCTTGCTTCGTCCTTCAAACTTAGACTGCGGGGAGGTGGGGTTTTATGATACGACGGCTCGTTACTGCCGTGCTACGACCGAGGTGATTCTCCGCTTGCACATTGCCTTCTAATTTGGTGGATGGCATTTGGGCCCGCGCACTGCATGGCCCGCATGTCGGTGAACAAAAGTATAATGGCATTCAGTAGAGGGAGACATTTCGATGACCTAGGAGGAGCCAGAAGCGGTATTGTATCCACTGTACTAGTAGTAATTGTTCTTCTGGGTAGTTGTAGAGTGTCTCCACTGTACTAGTAGTAATTGTTTCTCTGGGCCCAAGACAAAACAGCCCATCCACCCTAGTAAATAGTAAAATCAATTCAAAAGCCCATATATTTACTGAATGAGAGGCGCTGCCCACACCCAGCACACCGCCCCCCAAAAAACCCTGGGTGCTCTTCTTCCTCCTCACTCCCACCCACCTCATGTCAGCTCGCTACACTCGTACCCCCGAATTCCTCACCTCACTCCTACAGAAAACCCTAGCTCCCCTTCTTCCTTACTACTACAGAAAAAACCCAGCTCTCCTTCTTCTTCACTCACACTTCAACTAGGCTCATCATTAGTTACTCTGTTCAAATCCATGAGCGCGACGCAACGCCCTCGAGGAAATTGGAGTCGGCTGACCCCAGCACCAAGAAGATGAGGCTCCCGCCAGTGGCAACGCCTGTTGTAGATCCCGCACCCGGCAGCACAGGGAGAAGCGACGACCCCGCCCCCACCAGATCCCAGGAACCCATAGAATCTCTGGTGGACCGCATCAGCGATCTCCTGGACGCCATCCTTGGGGAGATCATCTCGCTTATCCCCACCAAGGATTTCTACCGCACCCAAGTCCTCTCAATCAATGGCGCCCTCTGTGGCGCGCCATGCCCCTTAATCTCAACTTTCGTCAGCTATCTCTTTCAATTATTTTGAAATCCCCAGAGCCATCATCTCCTCCCACCAGGGCTGCTTTCAAAGCCTCTGCATCCCGTCATGCTACCTGAGCAAGCATACCATGCCCTGCAGGGTGGACGCCTGGCTGAAATCCACTGAATTCACAGAACTACTGTTGCTTGAGTTCTACTATTCCCCTGGAAATCACATACCACATACCGAACACCATGTACTTGTGCCCTCAGCACTGATGTCCATCTCGCGGTTTTCCTCCTCACTCCACACCGCCAACTTTGCAATGTGCTACCTACCAGACAATCTGGTACTAAACCTTCAACTCCCAGTTCTCAAGAAACTTTCACTTGTGCGGGTTCATATATCGGAGGCCTCATTGCACATCATCATCCACTCCAGTTACCCTGCCCTGGAGTGCTTGGTGCTTGTTTTCATAGTTAGAATCGGTTGTCTCCAAATAAAGGTGCCTAACCTTGTAAGAATTGGAATTTCTTTTGACGGAAGGCAGCTCATCATCCAAGATGCCCCTTCACTTCAAAGGTTGATCCTTGATTCTAGTTATTCACCGTTGCAAATAACCGTCCTCTCTGCGCCTAAAGTGGAGACCTTGGGTGTAATACATGATCTTTGTGCTCATTTCAATATGGTGTTTGGCTCCGCAGTTCTTCAGATACTTTCTATTATCATCTACACTTGTAACCATAAACTACATTTTAAATTTCTGCGCATAAGTTATATATCATCTTGGAGTACACATTTTGTACTAATATTATGTTCTATTCTCAATGAAGAGTTTCTCCTTGGATGGCCTATCAATGGTGCTGAATTCTGTCAAGATCTTATATATCCAAATGAATAGTTTTGATTTGAACAAGATTATTGGCTTGCTATAATGCTTTCCATGTTTGGCGAAGTTGTATATAAAGGTGATAATTTTCACGCACATTGGAAGCCCGCATATAGTGTACTAGAATTAACCATTCAGTTGTTGCTCTTTTGACACTCTTTTTTTAGACCTTAACTGTTTTCAATCTTCATGTCTATTTAGGCAACAGGAAGGGGTAAGAAAGTTATAACCAATCAGTGGATTCGTAAGCATCGGGATTTTCTCACTTCTCATGAGATTCGATTGAAGACAATAACACTAGAATGATATGTAGCCAACCGTGCAAACACTAGATTTGTCAAATTCTTCCTGCTGAATGCGAGGTTACTATTCTCCATCAGGCTTAAGTTTATCAGCAGCATGGTTTTGATTGATGGGTATGTCGAAGAGCAAAAAAAGGAGTTTCGGGTGGGCAAAAGAGCTTCTCAACGTGCCGGGCTTCTATTTACAACATATTGTGGTCATAATCCAGTAAATTTTATGACCCAGGATGTTCATTCTATGGACCTGACCGATCCATTTGACTGTGACTGCCGAAAATAGTGTTGGAGTTAGATGTTGTTGCCCTTTTCAACCTAGGTTTTTTTGTAAACCTGATGAACAATTAACCCTCGTGCTTTTGTACAGTTTGTAAGATGGATTAGATGTTCTTGCCCTTTTCAACTCGGCTGTGACTGTCATATTTTCTTTGAAACAAGGCAACTGGCTTGCCATTCGTTTAATTTAGAGTGAAATAGTGTAACAAATCCCAACCATAGGAAATAACATCACTCTCGCCGGCTACCTGAGCTCACTGTACATTATAGAAGCTAAGTGATTAGCCCCCACCAGCACCCACAAACTTATTTCGAACTAGCACATCAAATGGGCTGTAAATTTTCATAGGAAAGGCTGCATGACCGTGACAGATTTGGATTCTGACATTTTGCCCCGCAAGGAAATAGCCTATCCAAGGTGGTGTCGACTTACTAGCCAGTGAACAAAAGATTCTGCCTACCAGTCGTTGGATTGACATCCAACATCTGTCGTGTATCTTCTAGCTCTTGTCTTCTTCTTCCTCCAGCTGCCCAAACCAAACCACCCCGTCGGCTCCGCCTGCTCCCGCCTCGATTGGCTGGCTGCGCCTCCGACGCCCTACCATACGTACCCTCCAATGTTGGCCGGTCCCCCCCTCTATTCCCCCACATGTCATGTTATTCTTCGGCAACGTCTGCCCCAAAACGCACACGCACCCGAACCAGTCAACCCTTGTACTTCTCTCTGCCTCCGACTGGACCGGCGCATCTTCCACAACTCATTCCGTCCAAGGCCTCGCCGTCGTCCTCTGCCTTGCGGCCTTGGTTCGCTCGCCATGCGCGGTGCGCCACCCTATTGCGTTCTCAACATCATCAACAACTGAGAGGAACTAGGAGATGACTGTACATGGAGAGGATGACAGTAGGGACCCACCAGTGTCATGGCAGTACGCAAGAAAGTGACTCTATATTACAAGCCCAAAAATATGGTTCCTCCTGATGGTTGGACATATGGGGCTCACGCCATTGTCAACGTAGTCAATAAACGAGAGAATTACACTACGAGCGGCTGACACCAGGGACCCAACAGGTCACGCAGTTTTCTTAGGACCAAGCAGTTGTTATTTATACTAGTTTTAGCGACGGATCGGGGTAACAACGGGGCTGTGCGGGGGCTGTGGCCCATCTAGCCATGGTTTTATTTATGTTTACCACATCATGAGCCCAGTTATGTTTTTTTCTTGCTAAAAATGGCTAGCCCAGTTCTATTTTTTTTAAGAAATACCCAAATGAGGCCTACTTGCTTTATCAGCCCTACTAGGCTGCAAACCTTTCAAGACGAGGAGAGTTTCATTCGGTTTGCCCAGAAATGGGTTGTACATTTTTAAAACACAACAAACTGGGAATTAATTTCAATTTTTATTATTACAAGATTTTAAATTTCATTGATTTTTATGTGTGGACAATTATTTGGATTTTATATTTAAATAAATTATTTTTACTAAATAGTTTGAATGTGAATCGATATTTCGGGATTAAAAATAGTTGACCGCACCGAAATATGCAAAATTTCGTATACTTTTTAACCGTGGCCACAATATGGGGTGTAATGCTAACAAAAAGAAGATGGGCTTCAAAAAAATTCTTAAGAATTAGCAAATGGCATGTACATTATTAGAAATAATGGCATATGGGTTGTATGTTGTTTTCCACAGATTTGAGGCTGACTTGTGTGCCTACTACAGGTTGACGCGTATGCTTTCCTAAAAAAGGTTGATGCACAAGCAACACCGTGTCAACTTAGTCAACACACGAGAACAGTGACTGTTGGATGTCCATCCAATGGTTGTCGTGCTTCTTCAATCTCTGCTCTTCCTGCTCCAGCCGCTCAAACAAGCGCCGGTGTGACTGCCTGCTCCCTCCTCCCGTGGCCGGCTATGCTGCCGTGCAGGCCTGACCACCCCATCGTACTCCCATTGCTGGCCTAGCCATCCCACTACTCAGCCACACCTGTTGTTACTCTCCGGGGATGGCAGACGAACCAGTAAAGCCTCGTACTCCTCCATATGGGAAACAACTGTCGAGTCTTCCCTAACTCTGTGTCGTTCCCTTCCTAGGCCTCGCTGTCGTCCACCGCCCTGGTGCTCTCATCGCGGCCTGGTCAACATGGTCAATGAATGACATCCATCGGAAGTGGACTGTATGTGGAGAGGCTGACAGCTGGGTCCACGACCGCATGCAAGGAAATGCCTCCTTATTACATGCAAAATAATGATTCCTCCACCTAACAGCTAGGACCCATGGGAAGGGCCTCTGTATTTTGCGAAAAAAAATGCCCCCCCCCCCCCGCTGACAGGTTGGACCCACCAGTTATATCTTTGCACGCAAGGAAGTGCCTCCTTATTACGCACAAAAAAATGAATACCCCCTGCTAGATGGGACCCACCATAGTGGGTGGCTAACTTGTGGGCCTACTTAGTTGACGAGGATGGAGGGCTTTTTCAACTTAGTCAATATGAACGATTCTAGCTCCAGTGACCGTACGATGTCCATCCAACGACCATAGTGCTTCTTCAACCTCTGGTCTTCTTGCTCCAGCCGCCCAAAGCAGCACAGGTCCTGCCGATTGCTCCTGCCTCCCGTGGTCGGCTGTGCTGCCGTGGAGGCCTCATCGCCCCTACTACTCCCACCGCTGGCTAGGCCATCCTTCCACTCACCCACACCCCATGTTATTCTGTGGAGACGGTAGCCTCACACCGCAGCCAAACCAGTGAACCCTCATACTCCTCTCCACGTGGGCATCCACTGCCGCGTCTTACCCGACTCCGTGTCGTCCCCTTCCTAGGCCTCACCATCGTCCATCGTCATGGCGCTCTCGACGCGGCATGGTCAATGTGGTCAATGACCGACTTCCATCGGAAGAGTAATGTACGTTGAGAGGCTAACAACTGGGTCCACGACAGCCGCAAGGAAGTGCCTCCTTATTACACGCAAAATAATTATTCCTCCACCTGACAGAAGGGACCCACCGAACGGGCCACCGTATTTCACGAAAAAATTCGTTTCCCCCCTTACTGGTGGGACCCACCGGACAGGCCATCGTATTTCGCGAAAAAACGTTCCCCCCGCTGTCAGCTCGGACCCACCGGAAGTGCCTCCTTATTACGCACAAACAAATGAATACTCCCCCTGCTAGCTGGGACCCACCTCGGTGGGAGGCTGACTTGTGGGCCTACTAAGTTGACGGGGACGGAGGGCTTTGTCAACTTAGTCTATATGAACGATTCTAGCTCCAGTGACCGTACGATGTCCATCCAACGGCCGTAGTGCTTCTTCAACCTCTGGTCTTCTTGCTCCAGCCGCCCAAACCAGCGCCGGTCGTTGGCTGTGCTGCTGCGGAGGCCTCACCGCCCCTACTATTCCCACTGCTGGCCAGGCCCTGTGGCGATGGCAGCCTCACACCGCAGCCAAACTAGTGAACCCTCGTAATCCTCTCCGCGCGGGCTTCCACTGCCGCGTCTTCCCCGGCTCTGCGGCGTCCCCTTCCTAAGCCTCGCCGTCGTCCACCGCCCTAGTGCTGTCGGGGCGGCGTGGTCAACAAGGTCAAGAAACGACTTCCATCGGACGTGGACTGCACGTGGAGAGGTTGACAGCTGGGTCCACGGCCGCAGCAAGGAAGTGCCTCCTTATTACTCGGAAAATAATTATTCCTCCACCTCATAGATGGGACCCACCGGTCGAGCCATCATATTTTGTGAAAAAACGTTTCCCCCTGACTGCTAGGACCTACCAGCTACATCTTCACACACAAGGAAGTGCGTCCATATTACGGGCAAAAAAAACGATTCGCCCCCCTGACTCCTAGGACCCACCAGCTACATCTTCACATGCAAGGAAGTGCCTGATAGTCGAGACCCACCTGTTCGAAGCATACGTAGCGTTGTCATTCTGGTCGCGAACGTGTACGTACATACTGGTCGATGTAGAGGCGTGCATGTGTCGTAGTAGAGGTGTGCACGTAGCATGTACATGTACGTACAGCGGCCAGTGTGCAAGAAAGAAAATACGGCCGTGTACGTACATATGGGCGGGGTCTCGAACGCCTACTCGCGCATACGTACGGCCATGGCTCATGTACATGGCTGGGTCGGAACGGAGAAACTGCGTCGTCGTCGTGTTCATGGGGAGGCAATGGAATGCGTCGTGTTCATTGGGAGGCAACTGAATGCGTCGTGTTCATGGGGAGGCAACAGAACACGTGGTAGCCAATCGGCTTGGATGGAATAGCCGATGGAAACGAGGCCTGGCATACCGCACAATGAAGGAAACGACCTTGTGTTTGACCGTCCACGTTCGAAACGGGATCTTGTTCATTGGGAGGGGTCTAGCATACCGCAAAACGGAGGAAATGGACTTGTGTTGGACCTCCTACGGTCGAAACAGGGCCCTGTTGATCGGGAGGGGTGTGGCGTACTGCAAAATGGAGGAAACAAACTTGTGTTGGAGCGCTACGGTCGAAACGGGGGTCCTGTTCATTGGGAGGGGTGTGGCGTACCGCAAAATAGGCCTCCACGGGATATTGTTCATCTCCACCGTCGACCTCCTCTAGCCTCCACGGGCTACTATTCATCCACCGTCGACCTCCTCCAGCCTCCACCCGCGACTGTTCATCCACGGGCTCCTGTTCATCCAGCCTCCACCGTGCGCTACTCCACCGGCTACTGTTCAACTAGCCCTCTCCACGGGCTCCTGTTCAACCACCCCTCCACGGGCTACTGTTCATCCAGTCCTCCACCGTCTACTGTTCATCCAGCGCTCCACGGGGCCGTCCTGTTTGTCTAGCCCTCCACGGGGTCCTGTTCATCCAGCCACAACCGGCTCGATCGATTGGGGTCCTGTTCATCCAGAGGCAACACCACGGGGTCCTGTTCATCCACCCCCACCGAGAACTATTCATCCAACCCCCCCAAGCAACGCTCACTGTTCATCCAGAGGCAGCATCGACCGGCTTCAGTTAGCAGCAGTAGCGAAGGAATCGCTCGATCGGGTTCAGTAAACAGCCATCGATCGATCGCTCGGGTTCAGTAACGCGTAGCCTACAGTGTAATCGGTCGGGTTCAGTAGGCGAATGCCTCGCTCGGGTTCAGTTAGAGCCCAACGCCTTGCACCCACGCACGTGCGTGTACGAGAGGAACATGCAAACTTCCATGCATCGCTCGGCCCTGACCACCCACCGTAACCGGCAACACCCCGAAATTTTCCTCGCCCTCGCTTCTACCATGGTTTTTTCCTTCATGGACAGCCCAAAGAATGTCATGCAACTGCTTCTCCGACCCGCCAGGATGAAAAGCCCATTTTCTGTCATGATTTTTTGGCCCACCACATCTATGATGATACCGGGTTCTGTCACAATTATCATTATAGAAGTGTCATAAGTATGACAGAAAAAACATTCGTTCGGCCCAAAATGTCACGGATGTGTCTTTTTTTGTAGTGAGTGGGCTATTGAGCATGGACCTCATGGTTTGAAATATATGCCTCACACAGCCATCAAATCCCAAGCACTTGTGGAGTTCATCAATGACTGGACAGAGCTGCAGATGCCTGATAACACATATTGGACTATTCATTTTGATGGGTCCAGGAAATTGGAAGGCTCGGGGGCTGGAGTTCGCTTGGCTTCCCCACGAGGTGATAAATTCTGTTATGTCTTAAGGTTGATGTTCCCTTGTACCAACAATGCAGCTGAGTATGAAGCCTTGCTCCATGGTCTTCGGGTGGCTAAGGAGATGAATTTAAGCCGGGTGAGATGTTTCGGCGACTCAGATTTGGTGGCTCAGCAAGTTTCAGGCAAATGGGATTCTAAAGATCCACTCATGGCGGCTTATCGTCGTGAGGTTGATGTTATTGCTGGTCATTTCAAAGGTTATCAAGTTGAACATATTGATTGCAGGAAGAATGAGGCGGCTGATGCTTTGAGCTGGTTAGGGTCCCAGTGTAAGCCGGTGCCACTTAACACTTTCTTGGATAATTTGCATAACCCTTCAGTCAGATTGCTTATAGAAGAAGATCTTGTTGTTCCTGACCCTAAGGCGCTATTGGTGGCGGCTCTTCACGCTATTCCTGATTGGATAGTTCCATATTTGGCTTATATGACCCGGTGCGAGTTACCTGAGGATGAAACCCTGGCCAAACAGATAGCTCGGTGGTCTAAGTCAATGACAATTGTCAATGGCGAGTTGCACCATTGCAGTGCTACTAAGGTGTTTCAATGTTGCGTTTCTCCTAAAGAGGGCCATGAAATTCTTCTTGAGATTCATGATGGAGATTGTGGTTATCATGTCAGTTCTAAGTCGCTTGTGTCTAAAGCTTTTCGTCATGGGTTTTATTGGCTGACGGCTCATGCTTATGCAGAGGATTTGGTCAGTAAATTTGATGGTTGTCAGAAATTTTCACGACGAGCTCATGTGCCGGTTCAAGAGTTGAGGATGATTCCAATTACTTGGCCATTTGCAGTTTGGGGGCTTGGTATGATTGGACCTTTCAAAAGGTCCAAGGATAAAAAGACCCACCTTTTGGTGGCAGTTGACAAATTCACAAAGTGGGTCGAAGCAGAGCTGGTGAGTAAGTATGATGCGGCGACAGCGGTTCAGTTCATTAAAAAGGTGATTTTACGTTTTGGCTTTCCCCACAACATTATAACTGAAAATGGCACTAATCTGTCAAAGGGAGCTATGAAAGAGTTTTGTCAACATGAGCATATTCGACTTGATGTATCATCACTGGCTCACCCCCAATCCAACGGTCAATCTGAGAGAGCCAATCAAGAAATTTTGGGAGGCATCAAGCCCCGGCTTATGGTTCCTTTGCAGAGAACAACGGCTTGTTGGATGGAGGAGTTACCGTCCGTGTTATGGAGTATTAATACTACCCCCAACAGATCTACGGGTTACACACCTTTCTTTATGGTTTATGGAGAAGAGGCAGTTCTCCCTAGTGACATCCGTCATGACTCGCCCCGTGTGGAGGCTTATGTTGAGGCTGACAATGAAAAGGCACGTCAGGATGCACTTGACCTGTTAGATGAGGAGCGTGACCTCGCGGCGGCTCGTTCGGCGATTTACCAGCAAGATTTACGCCGTTATCACAGCCGCCGGGTTAAAACCAAAACCTTTCAAGAAGGCGACTTGGTGCTCTGGCTCATCCAGGATCAATCTGATATGCACAAGTTATCCCCACCTTGGGAAGGGCCCTTTGTGGTCAGCAAGAATCTGAACAATGGGTCATACTACCTTATCGATGTTCGAGACCATAAGGACCCACGCACATCGGAGGAGGAGACCTGCCAGCCATGGAATATTGCTCATGTTCGGCCTTATTACACCTGAGCCACCGGCTCTTGTGATGTACATATTATGACAATGTATATAGTATGATTAATATAATAAAGCTGGCATCCCTAACAAAGCAGGGCCTCTGTCGTTTCATTTGTGTTAATAGTGAGTCTTTATTGACGCTTCATATGGTCACGAGGGGGGCTTC
This sequence comes from Triticum dicoccoides, assembly GCF_002162155.2. Lineage (NCBI taxonomy): Eukaryota > Viridiplantae > Streptophyta > Magnoliopsida > Poales > Poaceae > Triticum > Triticum dicoccoides. The sequence continues at coordinate 151,646,315 of NC_041381.1, forward strand.
CTATTCATTGAACGAAGCTATGCTTACCCCTTAATCCGGCTTATACGCCATGCTTAAAAAACACTTGGGGGCTTGTTACCCAAGGTAAAGGGGCCAAAGAGAGTTTGTTGCAAAGCACAACTCAAACATAGGTACCCTACTTTGAGATCATATGGGGGCGACCTACTTAACAAGCAGAGCCTTGATTACTCTCTTGATCCGACTTAATAAAATGTTACCTGGGGGCTCTTTGTTCAACGGACAAGAGTTTGTATGACCCTTGTAATAGGCTTAAAAGTTGGTCTTGGAAGCCAGGTGTATTCACCTAAAAACCTGAGTTATCCTGCCTTTTTAAGTCTGCCACTCCACCCAGATTGACTGGAATGACCTGTCGTACTTTTGATAGTCAATCTTATATAAGACCATGAATTTGTCAAAGTTAAAACGACGATTGGTCATGTGAGGCCCGGCTTATAAGGTTTGCATGAAGGTTTAACTTAGTGGTTGTGCATCCCTTTGAACGCACTTGAGATTTCGGCTTGGCAGCCTATGAAAGCCTTGTGTTTTTTCCTATTTTCTTGTTTTCTATTTTGAACTTTTTGGGTTCATCTTTGTATCACATTGACATATGGTTTACCAACCGATTCAGACCATGTAGCCTTAATTTCTATTACTAATCTTTGAGTATATCTGTGGTTTTTTGATAAACCCGCCTGGATTTGGATTATAAGTCGCCAGCATATGATGATATTAAATATTGGAAGTATTCTGCTCTAAGTTGTGGGATATTACCCCTTGCTGCAAATGGTGTTGTAAGTTGGCAGTATATAATGACTGAACATGGCATTTTATGCTCAATATTCTGGGTTGTTACCTGTACTGCACTGGTATGATAAGTTGGCAGTGTGATTACATATCACCGATATGATATTTTTTGTTATGATTATATATGGACCTGGTCATGAATTATTTTAGTCACTAGTGTTTTTATATGGGGTATTATGACCCGCCCTATGGTAAACCACCAGGGCACTTGTGATCTGTTTGTGTGCAGGATAATGCTTATCTGCTTGACGCTATCATAAGCATAAAGTGGTGGTTTTAAAACTGGCGGATCAGCAGTGTTGCACAGAACAAAACGTGCATGATGTCACGTCAGCTCAAAGTTTTACTAGCCTATTACATAACTCAATGAGCCAAAATGATCAACTATTTTCATAAGATCAAATATATGAACCGCCCAGCGGATCAATTTTCTTGGCCTTGACGGTTTGAAGCTTCTAGATCATCCTTCTCCAGTTCTTCGTCCTCCTCTACTACCTGGAAGTTTGATGATGACCAATCGATGCCACACAAGGCTTGGAATTCAGCTTCATCATCTATAAGTTCGGACGGATCAACTTCAAGGGCGAAAGTATGCTTACGGGCTGGAGGGATCGGATCCATCACTTTGTAGGCCGGCGTGGTCATCTTCTGATTTTCCATATCGTAAGCCGGTTCATATTTTGAAATATACGTCTCATCAGCAATCAGACTGGCCAAGGGACGTATTTCTTTCACACAAGCAGTGAAGTCTTTTTTGTCAAAGGGCGTGCCGTCTTCTTTTAAACATGGATACCCAGTAGCTAGATAGGCCGGGTCTAGCTCCCGTTGCCATGCTTTAGCCCGGCTTAAAGCCGTCACGGCACCGGCTCTTGCAGATGACCGTTTTATCTCTTCAATCCTAGCAGGCGGAACAGAAAGTTTTTTCAAGACGTCACTCAATAGAGTGGGTGCTTGGTCAGTTGGAGAAATCGTTGCCAACATGCACTAAGTTCCAGTACATAGCTGTTCAACAAGCGTATATACGACTTTGAGCTTCACAAGCATCTCTTGACCAAGGTTGCTGCTTCTAGGACCTATGTAACAATTGTCGATTGATCAGAGGCAGTTTATGACATGAAAGATAAGACTCGGTTATGATACTTACCGAAGATAGCAGAAACCATCTGGGATATACAGCGTTTTAAATCGGTAAGCTTAGTGGTCACCTCTTGGAGAGAAGCTTCTGATTTTTCAGCATGCTGCGTCAGAGCAGTTTTTGCTTCAGCCCAGGCAGTTCTTTTACTGTCAAAACTGGTCTTCAGTTTTTTCGTTTCATCCAGACTAAATTTGAACTTTGAGTCGGCTTTTCGGATCTCAGATTCTTGGTACTCCAGTTGGGATTTCACATCAGCCAATTGCGATTGAAGTTGAGCAGTGGTGTCCTGTATATGCACTAGATTAAAATCATGTTCATATTCGGGTTACAAAAATGAAGTCCCGAGCCTTTTGCAAGCAACAACGCTCGGCACTTGGGGGCTAATGAGTGCAGAAAAATTCTTCATACAAAGGTACATATAAACAAGTCCCAAGCATTTTTTCAAGCAAAAGCACTTGGCACTTGGGGGCTAATGCATATTGCTCGCTTTTCGTTATTATTTAGTGATGACCCGGTTGTGCTGTAAACAACCACAGCCGGCTCATGGGGGCTACCCAAGTAAGCTTTCATTTATAGACGATGGTGAACAGTACCAGTTCATTCATGCTGATTAAACCGACCCTTAGGGGCTACGGATACAATTGTTAAAGACCTATTTTAACTTGGATGGGCAAGCAGGATTTTGAAGGATTCTATCAAGGATGTTATTTATACGCATGGTTATTCTAAGTCTACAATATATTCAATCCTATCATACAAAATAGACTTGGGGGCTGACAGGATATGCATAACTCATTAAAGCAGGAGTTCATACCTCATATTTTTGATGCATCTGCTTCACCATGTCAGCTTCAAGGTCTTGACTGGTGTGCACTTGGTTGAGATAACCAGATGATACTTCACTAATGCTCAATTGAGAGTAGTTGGCAACATCAAATCTCACTTTTCGCTTCTCAATATATTCTTCTTTGGCGGATTGTTTGGCCAAGACAGTAGGTTTTCCTGGCTATCCCAATCCGGTGCTAGTGATCATCACGTCATCGCCATGTGTTCCAGCCAGTTTAATTGGGCTTGATGATTCAGTATTCAAAGGATTTTTGTTTGTCTGTTCAACGAAAAGGTCAGTAATTTCTGGTGGAACATCATGAACACGTTTATCTGCTTGTGGCGCGGAGGTGTCGGACGTAGGAATTTGTTGCTCCGGTTTAGGGACTTTGGGATCTTCAGCCGGCTTGATCACCTTTGCCTTCTTGCTAGTTTTTGCTTTTCTGCTGCATGAGTTATGAGAGGTCAATACAAGGATAAGAGCCCAAGGAGGAAGAAAATAATAAATAATTGTTGTTACCCAGGGGCAGTTTTGAAAGTCGGCAGCTGGGTCTGTGATGAGTCACTGGAAGAGGAGCGAGAAGTCTCCTGATAGTTTGAATTAGAAGAATTTAGTGGCTGGCGAATGAGACCTGCCAGAGGGTAAAAAGAGTTTAAATTTGGAATGACCTCATTTCAATGTTTCCGTGGAGTTGGAGTATTTGGCAAGCCGGAAGATAATTCTTCACCTTCGCTAGTCCGAGTTTGTCACCGCTTCTTGTGCTGCTATTGCTTCAAAAGAAAGTGAGGATCCAAATGAGCTAAGGGGTGTGAAAAGCTTACTTTCCGGCTCACCCGTCGAATTTTCTGTCTTGGCAATGGCTCTGAGTCGGAGGAAATAATAGTTACCTCTTCTTTGATCGCTTGACTGGCCCACATGTCATCCTGATGATAACCAGTGTCAATAAGATAGTTGAAAAAGGAGCCAAGGGAATCACGAGCTACCTCCGACTCAGAGTTGTCGTCCAAATCGAACATCTCGGAAGAGCTTAATTTCTTCTTGTTCTTCTTGGCGGTTCTCTTGACGACTTTCGTTTTGGCCCTTGCTTTCTTGGCAGCCTCATGGTCATATTCTTTATTCCAAAAATCGGATTCAGCCTGTGAAAATCATCAAAGGTTGAGTTAATAGAACATTCGAATGATAAGGTAAAATAAGTGATTTAGAGACTCACATCTGGTGTCGGGTTAGATTCGCAGAAGGGGTTCAATCCCACTTTGCTACAGTCTTCCAGGCTCTCGTTCAGAAGGGTCTTTGTCATTTCACTCACTGCATTATCAGTTAAACAATCGAAGCCGTGGCGTAGTGGATCTTTTGTGTCACCCGTATAAGTGCACATTAAGCCAGATCGGTGGCTCAAGGGTATGATTCGCCAGGAAACCCAGCACCGAACCAAGTTAACTCCGGTTAACCCATTCCCCAGCAAGGCTTTAACCTTTGCGATAGTGGGTGCAAGTTTGGCACGTTCAGCAGCGGTAAGCTTTTCAGGAAGATGATGTTTTGGATTGAGTCTCTGGACACAATAACCCGGTAATGGATTCTCATCAGCCGGAGAGGTGTCTTTACAATAAAACCATGTCTGGTTCCAATCTTTGGGGTGGCTTGGCAAGTGGGCATAGGGGAAGATAGCATCTCTTCTCTGTTGAATTGAGACCCCGCCAAGTTCTAAGTTGGGGCCATTGGTAAATTCATTCTGTCGGTTCAGATAAAAATATTCCCCGAAGAGTTCAACATTGGGCTCCTCTTGAAGGTATACTTCACAGAATACTTGAAAATTACAAATGTTTGACACAGAGTTGGGTCCGATATCTTGAGTATGCAGTTGAAAGAAGTGCAGAACATCTTGGAAAAACATGGATCCAGGCAGTGAGAAGCCCCGGTTCATATGATTAGTAGAAACAATGACCTCACTATCCCGTGGCTGAGGTTTCTTCTCATTTGGCTTGGGAGCACGCCAATACAGGACATCTTTTGCGGGCAAATAGCCAATTTTGACAAAATCCTCAAGCGTATTTTTCGGTTACAATGGAAGGAACCCAATTGCATGAGGTAATTGTTTTCGGCATCGTAAGAGAAAATCCTAAAAGGAATATGGCCGATTTAAGTTGATTTGTTAAGCCGGGATAAAAGTTAACAATACATATTGGTCGCTGAAACGGGGCCTAATGACATATCACTAGTTATAACTGGTGATGTAAGACGCCATGACAAAACTGATAGTTAAGATCTATCAAGAAGGAAAATTCTGCTAAGTGTTGGATAAATAGGTTTTACAGATTGGTGCAGTCTATTTTGGATCTGACGCTGTTTGGAAAATAAAATAAAAACAAAACCTAGTATCGAAGCAGCGGAAGAACTAGTATGTTGACAGGATTTCTGCATCTGGGAAGCATATTCGGTGATTAAGAGAAGGTATAGAAACAGATCACGCATGTTTTAAGGCCATCTTTGGATCTAAGTAAGGACTAAATAGAGGTGCAGTGAAGAACGATAATGAACTCCGAAGAGCTTCAGAAACCCTAATGGAGATCTATGGCAGGGAAGTTAAGATGCTTACTGGGTCTGTTGAGCAACAGAGAGGCGTCGTGTTTCTCTGGTCTCGTTCATGTTGATGCAGCGGCCGGAGTCATAGAAGTTGAGGAGGTCGGCGGCGGTGGTGTTCAGATGCGCAGATGCGTCGCTAGGTGGAAGACGAGAAGGCAGAGGGGGAGACTGAAAAGGAACCCTTGGCCCTATTTATAAGGCTAGAAGGATAAGTGACATGCGCTGGAATCAAGGAGACCAAAAAATGGATATGTGACGGCGCAAACGCCTGGATTTTGGGAGCTTCATTAAAAGAAAAGATTTGTTAAGATTCAGGCTTTGTGTTAAATTAATGACAAGTGACATTACGGCGGCCAGATGGCAAAGTAGCTGTTTCCAGTAGTGGTACCACAATCACATGACGTGACGTCATGGCGGGTTATGAGATCTCGCAAGAATAAAGGAAGAAGGATTTTTCTAAGTGATGAAGATTGACATGAACAAGTTCAAATCAATCTGGGGCCTAATGTTGGGGATATGACTATTGGGTATGACCCGCCCAGGAGGGACCGGGTTATACCAATGGCGGTTCAGCAATGCAAAGCCCATGAAGATGTTGAAGATGGTGGTTCATGAAGCAGACTTTTTAAGGGCCCAAAGCCCAAAGGCAACTTAAGGCCCATAGGGGTAAACTGCCATATGTGTATGACGTAGATTGGAAGGCAAGTATATTTAGTCACCGAGCCGGACATGTTGTTTATGAGCTGGCCAGCACTCCATGAGATGCTGGGCGTCAACCTGTGTATATAAAGGGATGACCTGGCGGCATTTCAGGGCAAGAAACAAGGGATCGAAAGCTAGGTCAAGCGGATTAGCTCCCTGGTAATCGAGACATAAGCAATACCACCTCAAACTGGATTAGGCCTTTACGTTCACCTCAAGGGGCCAAACCAGTATAAAATCCTTGTGTCCTTTGTCTCGTTAAACCCCTTTAAGCTAACCTAGTTGCGATGGCTCCACGACTAAGTCCTCACACTAGGACATCTGCCGTGACAATTCCACGACAGTTGGCATAGATCGAGATTAGGATTTGTCACTCCGAGTATCAGAGAGGTATGTCTGGACCCTCTCGGTAATGCACATCATAAGAAGCCTCGCAAGCAATGTGACTAATAAGTTAGTTGCGGGATGATGCATTCAAAAATGAGTAAGGAGACTTGCCGGTAACGAGATTGAACTATGTATCAAGATACCGGCTATCGAATCCTGGGCAAGTAACATACGATGACAAAGGGAATAACGTATGTTGTCATTACGGTTCGACCAATAAAGATCTTCATAGAATGTGTAGGAGACAATATGGGTATCCAGGTTTCACTATTGGTTATTGACTGGAGAGGTGTCTTGGTCCTGTCTAGATAGTTCTTGAACCCGCAGGGTCGCACGCTTAATGTTCGTTGATGCTGGAGTAGTATTGAGATATTTGATGAGTGGTAACCAAATGTTGTTCAGAATCCCGGATGAGATCCCGGACGTCACGAGTCTCGGAATGGTTAAGAGATAAAGATATATATATAGGAAGTCATATTTTGGGCTCCGGAAAAAGGTGCATTTTTTCGGTATTATACCGGGAAGCTTCCAGAAGGTTCCGGAGGATTTCGAAGGGGTACGGAAGTCCACAAGTGGGTTCACCACGACCCATGGGAAATCATGGGCTGCGGGGAGGTGCCCTGGCCATATTGGGCTAGGCGCACCAAGTCCTCAAAAGCCCATGTGGCTAGGGAAGGCAAATAAGGAAGGAGTCCTAGCAGGAATAGGATTGGACTTGGAGTCCAAGTCCTCTCCCCCTTAGCTGCGCCCTAGGGCTTGGAGGGTCTGTTTTCCATGCCCCTACCCCTATATGTAGAGGGTAGGGGGCTCCCCAAGAGGATACACCAAGCCCTTGGAGCCCCTCTCTCTCCCGTTACTCCGTAGTTCCACCGCCTCATCCCGGCGACGCTTAAAGAAGCGCTATCGGTGCACCACCACCACCATCACCACCATGTCATCGTGTTGGTTGTGATCCCATCTACTTCTCCTATCCTTCTTGCTAGATCAAGAAGGAAGGAGACGTCATTGAGCCGCACGTGTGCTAAACTCGGAGGTGTCGTCCATTCGGCACTAGATCGGTTGGATCGTGATCGGATCACGAAGAGTACGACTACATCAACCGTGTGATAAACACTTCCGCTTATGGTCTACGAGGGTACGTAGACACACTCTCCCCTCTCATTGCTATGCATCTCCTAGATAGATCTTGCATGAGAGTAGGAAATTTTTGAAATTTCCTGCTACGTTCCCCAACAGTGGCATCTGAGCTAGGTCTATGCGTAGATGATATGCACGAGTAGAACACAAAGAGTTGTGGGCGGCGATTGTCATACTGCTTACCACCAATGTCTTATGTTGATTCGGCGATATTGTTGGATGAAGCGGCCCGGACCAACCTTACATGACCGCATTTATGAGACCGGTTCCACCAACAGACATGCAACTAGTTTTGCATAAAGGTGGACGACTAGTGTTTGTTACTCCAACTTTAGTTGAATCAAATTTGACTGCGGGCGGTCATTGTGAAGGTTAAAACAGCAAACTTGATAAATCACCATTGTGGTTTTTGTGCCGTAGGTATGTACGGTTCATGCTAGTAGCCCATAGCAGCCACGTAAAACTTGCAGCAACAAAGTAGAGGGCGTCTAACTTGTTTTTGCAGGGCATGTTGTGATGTGATATGGTCAATACATGATGTGATATACATTGTTGTATGAGATGATCATGTTTTGTAGAAGTTATCAGCAACTGGTAGGAGCCTTATGGTTATCACTTTATTGTATGAAATACAAACGCTATGTAATTGCTTTACTTTATCACTAAGAGGTAGCGATAGTTGTAGAAGCAATAGTTGGCGAGATGACCACAACGCTATGATGGATATCAAGGTGTCAAGCTAGTGACGATGGAGATCATGACGTTGCTTTGGTGAGGAGATCAAAAGCACAAGATGATGATGGCAATATCATGTCACATATTTTGACCGCATGTGATGTTTATCTTTATGCATCTTATTTTGCTTAGTACGGCGGTAGCATTATAAGATGATCCCTTACTAAAATTTCAAGGTATAAGTGTTCTCCCCGGGTATGCACCGTTACGAAAGTTCTTCGTGCCGAGACACCACGTGATGATCGGGTGTGATAAGCTCTGCGTTCGAATACAACGGGTGCAAGCCAGTTTTGCACATGCGGAATACTTGGGTTAAACTTGACGAGACTAGCATATACAGATATGGCATCAGAACACTTGAGACCGAAAGTTTGAACGTGAATCATATAGTGGATATGATCAACATAGAGATGTTCACCATTGATGACTACTCCATCTCACGTGATGATCGGACATGGTTTAGTTGATTTGGATCATGTATCATTTAGATGACTTGAGGGATGTCAATCTAAGTGGGAATTCTTAAGTAATATGATTAATTGAACTTTAATTTATCATGAACTTAGTCCTGATAGTATTTGCAAATTATGTTGTAGATCAATAGCTCGCGTTGCAACTCCCCTTTGTTTTTTGATATGTTCCTAGAGAAAAAGTTGAAAGATGATAGTAGCTATGATGCGGATTGGGTCCATGATCTGAGGTTTATCCTCATTGCTGCACACAACAATTATGTCCTTGATGCACCGCTAGGTAACAGACCTATTGCAGGAGCAGATGCAGACATTATGAACGTTTGGCTAGCTCAATATGATCACTACTTGATAGTTTAGTGCACCATGCTTTACGGCTTAGAACCGGAACTTCAAAAAGATTTTGAACGCCATCGAGCATATGAGATGTTCCAACAGCTGAAATTGGTATTTCAGACTCATGCCCATGTCGAGAGGTATGAGACCTCTGAGAAGTACTTTGCCTACAAGATGGAGGAGAATAGCTCAACTAGTGAGCATGTGCTCAGAATGTCTGGGTACTACAATCGCTTGAATCAAGTGTTAGTTAATCTTACAGATAAGATAGTGATTGACAAAGTTCTCTAGTCACCATCACCAAGTTACTGGAACTTTGTGCTGAACTAAAATATGCAAGGGATGACGAAAGCGATTCCCAAGCTCTTCGTGATGCTGAAATCGACGAAGGTAGAAATCAAGAAAAAGCATCAAGTGTTGGTGATTAAACAAGACGACTAGTTTCAAATAAAAGGGCAAAGGGAAAGAAAGGGAACTTCAAGAAGAATGGCAAGAAAGTTGTCACTCCCGGGAAGAAACCCAAAGCTAGACCCAAGCTTGAAACTGAGTGCTTCTACTACAAAGGAAATGGTCACTGGACACGGTACTACCCCAAATATTTGGTGGATAAAAGGATGGCAAAGTGAACAAAGGTATACTTGATATACATGTTATTGATGTGTACCTTACTAGTGCTCGTAGTAACCCCTGGTTATTTGATACTTGTTCGGTTGCTAAGATTAGTAACTCGAAACAGGAGTTGCAGAATAAATAGAGACTAGTTGAGGGTGAAGTGACGATGTGTGTTGGAAGTGGTTCCAAGATTGATATGATGTAATGCCCCGGATTTGATGCGCCAGGTGTCTGCCAATTATTCTCCGTCATGGCCATGTCATTTGCTTGTGTGTTGCATTTTATCATGTCATCATGTGCATTGCATTGCATACGTGTTCGTCTCATGCATCCGAGCTTTTTCCCCGTTGTCCGTTTTGCAATCCGGCACTCCTATGTCCTCCAGCGTCCCCCTTTTGTCTCTCGTTCTGTGCAGGTGTTAAACATTCTCGGAATGGACAGAGTCTTGCCAAGCGGCCTTGATACACCACCGGTAGACCGCCTGTCAAGTTTCGTTCCATTTGGAGGTCGTTTGATGCTCCAACGGTTAACTGGATAACCGCAAAGCCCCTTTTGTATTGCAGCCCAACACCCCTCCAAAGTGGCCCATAACCCATCCTAACCCCCTTCATGCTCTCGTTCGTTCGATCACGATCGCGTGGCCGAAAACCGCTCCCCATTTGGACTATCCTAGCTCCCAAAATCTATAAATATGTGCCTCCCCCCGAAAATCACGGGTCCAAACCCTAGCCCCGCTCCCTCTCTGCCGGCAGACACGTCCGGATCGGACCGGACGAAACCGCCACCGCCACGTAGCCACTGGCATCGCCATGTGTCCTCCTCGCCGTCCCCGCAGCTGCGGCCCGCCGGACCCGATTCGGGCCCGCGGGGCCCGTTCGCCGCCCGCGCGCCCCGGGTGCCTCGCCCGTCCGCGTGCCGCCGACGTGGCCCCGCCGCCGCGCCGCCCGCGCCCTCCACCGTCCATCACCGTCAACCGCCGTGCCTCCCCGTCCCAGGTGTCTGTCTGCCGCCGCCGTCGCCCTCCGCCGTCGCGCGTCCGACCTCGCCGCCCCTCTCCTTCTCGTCGCGCCTCCCTTCTCTTCTCCCCGGCTGGATCTCACCTGAGCTCTCCGCCTCTTCCTCGCAGGTGCACCGCATGCCATGGATGCCCAACTCCGCCGCCTCCCAGATCCGGCAGGCTGCTGTCCCCTTTGCCCATTTCTAGCCGGATCCACTCGTCCCGCCTCGCCTCGACCTCGCCGGCGACTCACCTCCGCGTCCCAGCCACCGGAGTCGCCGCGCCGCTGCCCTGCCTCCCCGATCCAGGCGGGATCGGGAGGAGGACACCTCCCCGTGTGGGCCTCGGCCCAGCCCAACTCCAGCCGACCCGGGCCTGCAGCCCATGGTGAGCCACCCCCCTCCTAAATCCCGCACCGTGTGACTTTTAGCTATCTTGCGCGCGTCTATTTTTTCCCGATAAACTGCTAAGTCCCAAATTTTATATATTGTGTGTGCCACTTTGCCATGCCATAACTTTGTGCATATTGCTCCATTTTGCGTGCATGATATATCAAAATGTTCATCATGCTTGTTTGAGTCCATCTTGATGCCCTAATCATTGTTGCAAGAGTGCTATATGATGTTAACTGCTGTCTGTTTACAGAACTTGATGATTTGTCATTTTTATTGAATTTGATGTGTGCATCCTATGAGCATGAGCTCTACATGTGTTTTGTACTACATCATGCCATATTTACGGGGGTGATTGTCTTGTATTTTTTTGAGTCTTATACTGAGTGCATCGGGCTCATGAAGTAGGGTACTTGCTGTTGTTGTTTTGCTAGTCTGAATCTGTTACATCATGATGCTATGTAAACCTGCTGCTACAAGTCATTATATGCATAATCTGGAGATGTTCACTAAGCATGTTTTGTTATACATGTCATGTTCTATCCATCCATGCCCCTGTTTGAATTTATAGCTTGCTATAGATTGTTGATATCTTGCTCTCGACTTGCTAAATAATGTTGCTGTCAACCTGTTAACATAAAGTTCAGATTTGCCATGTTTCTTGCTAGTGATCCATGCACCCTATGAACTTTCTCTTGCCATGCTTTGCTTCATAAACATGTCTTCTTACTGTTGGTCACCTTGTAATGCCATGTATTGCTCTGTGGTGAGAGGTACAAGCTCACCAACATGCCTACTTATCGTTGTTCCTGCCATGTTTGAATCTGTCATATCACTTGCTATGTTTGCATGGATGCCACCATCTTTTCTGTTGATCTTTAGAATTAGTTCAGTAAGGGTGATTTGTTCTTCGGCTTTAGTAGTAGCATGCCATGCCTTTGTTTTCCATGATAAGTTCCTGTAACATGTTGTTTGATAGCTCTAAACATTACAACCTGATATTATTTCTGCTAAGCCTGTAAACTGTTATTATTTGCAATCTTGCCATGTCCTTTTGAGCATGTTCTAGTGATTTCTAGAGATATCTCAGTGTTCATGTTTTGTTAATATTCATTTGTACATCATGTCCATGCCTTTTGTCTTCATTTTAAGGTGTTGTAGCATGTTGTTTTGATGCTTGCTAGATGCCTAGTTGCTGTTTTGGACAGCATGCCCTTTAACCTTGTATAGAGTATGTGTTGAACCCTTGCTCCGTTTTGAGTGTGCTCTATATGAAACTTGCTTAGAATTGCATGTATTTTCATATTATCATGTTGCATTCTTGTTTTGAGGTGTTTGCTTGATGTTTGTATGTATTTAGCATCAATGCCATGTTTAACTTGTTTTGCTCATATCTTCTAGGCCGTAGCTCCGAATTAAATGAACTTTATATGTAACCTGACTAGAATTTCATCTAGATTCTCTTGGTGCTATCTAACTTGATGTTTAACAACTTCAACTTAATATTTGTTCAGATCTGGAACAATTTCGAAATTTGCATATGTGGACTTACCGGAAATGTTATATGTTGTTTACGGCCTCATTTAAACTTGCTTTGTTGTGTTGATCTTGTATGCATCATCTCTTGCCATGAGTAGATTCATGTAGTCTTGTCTTGCATCATACTTGTTTGTGCATCATGTCATGTTTATGTGTGGTGTGTTTACCATGTTGTGTGCTTCTTCTCGATAGTTCCCGTTTCGTTGCGATCATGAGGATTCGTTCTTCTATGCTTGGTTCGTCTTCGTGGCTTCGTCTTCTTCATGGACTCGTTCTTCTTCCTCGCGGGATTTCAGGCAAGATGACCGCTACCCTATATCTCACTACTATCATTGCTATGCTAATTGCTTCGTTCTATCGCTTTGCTGCATTACCTATCATTTGCCCTTCAAGCCTCCCAATTTGCCATGTCAGCCTCTAACCATTTCACCCTTCCTAGCAAACCATTGCTTGGCTATGTTACCGCTTTGCTCAGCCCCTCTTATAGCATTGTTAGTTGCAGGTGAAGTTGAAGATTGCTCCATGGTGGACAGGATTATGTTGGGATATCACAATATCTCTTATTTAATTAATGCATCTATATACTTGGTAAAGGGTGGAAGGCTCGGCTTATGCCTGGTGTTTTGTTCCACTCTCGCCGCCCTAGTTTCCGTCATATCAGTATTATGTTCCCGGATTTTGCGTCCTTAACGCGGTTGGGTGATTTGTGGGACCCCCTTGACAGTCCGCCTTGAATAAAACTCCTCCAGCAAGGCCCAACATTGGTTTTACCATTTGCCTACCACCTATACCTTTCCCTTGGGAGTAATTAAGCCGAGGGTCATCTTTATTTTAGCCCCCCCTGGGCCAGTGCTTCTCTAAGTGCTGGTCCAAACCGAGCACCCTGCGGGGCCACCTCGGGGATACTCGAGGTCTGGTTTTACTCGTAGCTTGACTTATCCAGTGTTGCCCTGAGAACGAGATATGTGCAGCTCCTATCGGGATTATCGGCGCATCGGGCGGCTTTGCTGGTCTTGTTTTACCATTGTCGAAATGTCTTGTAACCGGGATTCCAAGACTGGACGGGTCTTCCCGGGAGAAGTAATATCCTTCGTTGATCGCGAGAGCTTATCATGGGCTAAGTTGGGACACCCCTGCAGGGTATAAACTTTTGAAATCCGTGCCCGTGGTTATGTGGCAGATGGGAATTTGTTAATGTCCGGTTGTAGATAACTTGACACCAGATCCGAATTAAAACGCATCAACTGTGTGTGTAGCCGTGATGGTCTCTTTTCGGCGGAGTCCGGGAAGTGAACACGGTTTTGGGTTATGTTTGACTCAAGCAGGAGTTCAGGAACACTTCTTGATCATTGCTAGCTTCACGACCGTTCCGTTTGCTCTCTTCTCGCTCTTATTTGCGTATGTTAGCCACCATATCATGCTTAGTCGCTGCTGCAACCTCACCACTTTACCCCTTCCTTTCCCATTAAGCTTTGCTAGTCTTGATACCCATGGTAATGGGATTGTTGATTCCTCGTGGCTCACAGATTACTACAACAACATCTGCAGGTACAGGTTTTGCGATGATCTTGACACAAGAGCGATGTTACTTGTTTTGGAGTTCTTCTGCTTCTTCTTCAATCAGGGGATAGGTTCCAGGTCGGCAGCCTGAGCTAGCAGGGTGGATGTCGTTTGAGTTTCTGTTTGTGTTTCATCAGTAGACGGATGTTGATGTTATGTATGATGATGTTGTATTCGTGTGGCATTGTATGCCTCTTGTATGTATCCCCATCTATTATGTAATGTTGATGTAATGATATCCACCTTGCAAAAGCGTTTCAATATGCAGTTCTATCCTTGGTGGGACCTTCGAGTCTCTTTAGGATAGTATCGCATATTGGGCGTGACATATGATCATCATCGCACACTCCCTATACTTTTGGGATTAGTGTTGAACCTAAATAAATGTTATTTGGTGTTTGCGTCAAGCATGAATATGATTAGATCATGTTTATTGCAATACAGTTATTCATTTAAGACAGAGAATAATTGTTACTCTATTTACATGAATAAAACCTTCTATGGTCATACACCCAATGTTGATGGTTTATAAAATCTCGATCGTAGTGATACACATATTCATAATATTGATGCCAACAGATGTAAAGTTGATAATGATAGTGCAGCATACTTGCGGCACTGCCATTTAGGTCATATTGTGTAAAGCACATGAAGAAACTCCATGCTGATGGGCTTTTGGAATCACTTGATTATGAATCATTTGATACTTGTGAACCATGCCTCATGGACAAGATGACTAAAACTCCGTTCTATGGAACAATGGAATGAGCTAATGACTGATTGGAAATAATACATACCGATGTATGCTGTCCGATGAGTATTGAGGCTCATGGCAGGTATCATTATTTTCTGACATTCATAGATGATTTGAGCAGATATGAGTATATCTACTTAATGAAACACAAGTCTGACACAATTGAAAAGTTCAAAGAATTTCAGAGTGAAGTGGAGAATCATCGTAACAAGAAAATAAAGATTCTACGATCTGATCGTGTAGGTGAATATTTGAGTTACGAGTTTGGCCTTCACATAAAACAATGTGGAATAGTTTCACAGATCCTCCACCTGGAACACCACAGCGTAATGGTGTGTCTGAATGTCGTAACCGCACTTTATTAGATATGGTGCAATCTATGATGTCTCTTACCGATTTACCGCTATCGTTTTGGGGTTATGCATTAGAGACATCTACATTCACGTTAAACAGGGCACCGTGAAAATCCGTTGAGACGGCACTATATGAACTATGGTTTGGCAACAAACCTAAGTTGTCGTTTCTTAAAGTTTGGAGATGTGATGCTTATGTCAAAAGGCTTCTGCCTGATAAGCTCAAACCCAAATCGGAGAAGTGTGTATTCATAGGATACCCTAAGGAAATAATTGGGTACACCTTCTACCACAGATTTGAAGGCAAGATCTTTGTTGCTATGAACAGAACCTTTCTAGAGAAGGAGTTTCTCTCGAAAGAAGTGAGCGGGAGGAAAGTAGAACTTGATGAGCTAATTATACATACTCTCAATTTGGAAAGTAGCTCATCCGAGAAATTCGTTCCAGTGATCCCTACAACAACTGGAGAGGAAGCTAATGATAGTGATCATGAAACTTCAGATCAAGTTGCTATAGAACCTCATAGGTCAACCAGAGCACGATCCGCACTAGAGTGGTACAATAATCCTGTTCTGGAAGTCATGTTACTTGACCATGACGAACCTACAAAGTATGAAGAAGATATGATGAGCCCAGATTCCGATAAATGGCTTGAGGCCATGAAATCTGAGATAGGATCCATGTATGAGAACAATGTATGGACTTTGGTGGATTTGCCCGATGATCGGCGACCCATAGAGAATAAATGAATCTTCAAGAAGAAGACTGGCGCTGATGGTAATGTTACTATCTATAAAGCTCGATTTGTTGCAAAAGGTTTTCGACAAGTTTAAGGAGTTGACTATGATGAGACTTTCTCACCCGTAGCGATGCTTAAATCTGTCCGAATCATGTTAGCAATTGCCGCATTTTATGAAAAAGAAATCTGGCAAATGGATGTCAAAATTGCATTCCTTAATGGATTTCTTAAAGAAGGGTTGTATATGATGCAACCAAAAGGTTTTGTCGATCCTAAAGGTGCTAACAAAGTGTGCAAACTCCACCGATCCATTTTTGGACTGGTGCAAGCATCTCGGAGTTGGAATATACGCTTTGATGAGGTGATCAAAGCATATGGTTTTATACAGACTTTTGGAGAATCCTGTATTTACAAGAAAGTGATTGGGAGCTCTATAGCATTTCTAATATTATATGTGGCTAACATATTATTGATTAGAAATGATGTAGAATTTTTGAATAGCATAAAAGGATACTTGAATACGAGTTTTTCAATGAAAGACCTCGGTGAAGTTGCTTATATATTGGGCATCAAGATCTATAGAGATAGATCAAGACGCTCGATAGGACTTTCACAAAGCACATACCTTGATAAAGTTTTGAAGAAGTTGAAAATGGATCAGTAAAAGAAAGGGTTCTTGCCTGTGTTATAAGGTGTGAAGTTGAGTAAGACTCAAAACCCGACCATGACAGAAGATAGAGAGAGAATGAAAATCATTCCCTATGCCTGAGTCATAGGTTCTATAAAGTATGCCATGCTGTGTACTAGACCTGTTGTGCGCCTTGCCATGAGTTTGGTGAGGGGGTACAATAGTAACCTAGGAGTAGATCACTGGACAGCGGTCAAAATTATCCATAGAGGACTAAGGAAATGTTTCTCGGTAATGGAGGTGATAAAGAGTTCGTCGTAAAGAGTTACGTCGATGCAAGCTTTTACACCAATCCATATGACTCTAAGTCTCAATTTGGATACATATTGAAAGTGGGAGCAATTAGCTAGAGTAGCTCCATGCAAAGCATTGTAGACATAGAAATTTGCGAAATACATATGGATCTAAATGTGGCAGACCCGTTGACTAAACCTCTCCCACAAGCAAAACATGATTACACCTAAGTACTCTTTGGGTGTTAATCCCATAGCGATGTGAACTAAATTATTGACTCTAGTATACCCTTTGGGTGTTGGTCTCATGACGATGTGAACTATTGGTGTTAAATCACATGGCGATGTGAACTAGATTATTGACTCTAGTGCAAGTGGGAGACTGAAGGAAATATGCCCTAGAGGCAATAATAAAGTTGTTATTTTATATTTCCTTATTTCATGATAAATGTTTATTATTCATGCTAGAATTGTATTAACCAGAAACTTGATACATGTGTGGATATATAGACAAAACTCTGTGTCCCTAGTAAGCCTCTACTAGACTAACTCATTAATCAGAGATGGTTAAGTTTCCTAACCATAGACATGTGTTGTCATTTGATGAATGGGATCACATCATTAGAGAATGATGTGATGGACAAGACCCATCTGTTAGCTTAGCATAATGATTGTTCAGTTTTATTGCTATTGCTTTCTTCATGTCAAATACATATTCCTCCAACTATGAGATTATGCAACTCCCGGATACCAGAGGAATGTCTTGTGTGCTATCAAACGTCACAACGTAACTGGGTGATTATAAAGATGCTCTACAGGTATTTCCGAAGGTGTTTGTTGGGTTGGCATTGATCGAGATTAGGATTTATCACTCCGAGTATGATAGAGGTATCTCCGGGCCCTCTCGGTAATGCACAACATAAGAAGCTGTGACGCCCGGATAATTAGGCTACAGTAATCCCGCGGTAATGATGCCATGTCACCTCGGTTACAGTTGATAATCTCGCGTTAGTTCGAAATGGATTCAAATTCAAAATTGGAATTAAAGTTAAGACAACTAAAGTTTTCAAAAGTCAAAACTAAAATGTTCGATGTGTTGAAAATATTCCCTAACTATTTGTCATGAAGAAACCATGTTTTTATATAAGGACTATATATTCAAAATGAGCAAAAATAGAAAAGAAATATAAATAAAACGAGAAAGAAAAACAAAACAGAAACAAACAAAAAAACAAATGGGAAACCCCCAGAAACCCCTGGGCCAACCGACCGAGCAACCGGCCGGCCAGCCCAGTTGGCCCAACTGGTCCCCCTCACCCCCTTTTATCCCCCAAACCCTAACCTCCCTGGCCGCACCCCTCGCCCCACTCCCCACTCCCTCGATCCCCATCTC
>NC_041381.1:151664929-151713971 GCF_002162155.2 Triticum dicoccoides
TGACCACCGTTGCCCGCCCCCGACGCATCCCCGGCGCGATCTCACAGGCGCCACCCCGCTGCAGCTACGTCGTCCTCGTCACCCCCGACCTGGTCGCCTCGTCCCCATCCTCCCCACGCCATGCTGGCTAAATCCCTATGGCCCCCGTGAGTGCCCCCTCTCCCCCTCTCTCCCTCACGCACACATGCTCACGGCCATAGCCTCCTCCCCGCGGCTCAGTTGTCGCCACCTTGACCTGATACGTTTCCGTCATATCTATAATTTTTGATTGTTCCATGCCAATATTCTACAACTTTTACATACTTTTGGCAACTTTTTATACTATTTTGGGACTAACATATTGATGCAATGCCTAGTGCCAGTTCTTGTTTGTTGCATGTTTTTTGTTTCACAGAAAATCCATATCAAATGGAGTCCAAACGCAATAAAAACTTCCGGAGATTTTTTGAAATATATGCGATTTTTGAGAAAAAGAATCAACAGGAGACGATGCCCGAGGAGTCCACGAGGCAGGGGGCGCGCCCCAGGGGTAGGGCGCACCGCTGACCCTCGTGACCACTCCGTAAGGCAGTTGGTTCCCTTCTTTCGCCGCAAGAAAGCCAATATCTGGATAAAAATCGTGTACAAAGTACAACCCAATCGGAGTTATGGATCTCCGGTAATTTATGAAACGGTGAAAGGGCAGAATCAGGGAGCGCAGAAACAGAGAGAGAGAGAGAGAGAGAGAGAGAGAGAGAGAGAGATCCAATCTCGAAGGGGATCTCACCCCTCCTCCACCATGGAGGCCATGGACCAGAGGGTAAACCCTTATCCCATCTAGGGGGAAGGTCAAGGAAGAAGAAGAAGAAGGGGTCTCTCCCCCCCTCTCTCCCGGTGGCGCCGAAACACCGCCGGGGCCATCATCGTGCCGACGATCTACACCAACAACTTCAGCGCCGTCATCACCAACTCTCGCCCTCTCTATGCAGCGGTATAACAACTCTTCTCCCCACTGTAATATCTACTTGAACATGGTGCTCAACGCCATATATTATTTCCCAATGATGTATGGCTATCCTATGATGTTTGAGTAGATCCATTTTGTCCTATGGGTTCATTGATGATCGTGATTGGTTTGAGTTGCTTGTTTTATTATTGGTGCTGTCCTATGGTGCTCTCCGTGTCACGCAAGCGTGAGGGATCCCTTCTATAGGGTTTGAAATACGTTCATGATTTGCTTATGGTGGGTGGCGTGAGTGACAGAAGCATAGACCCGAGTAAGTAGGTTGTTTGCGTATGTGAATAAAGAGGACTTGATACTTTAATGCTATGGTTGGGTTTTACCTTAATGATCTTTCGTAGTTGCGGATGCCTGCTAGAGTTCCAATCATAAGTGCATATGATCCAAGAAGAGAAAATATGTTAGCTTATGCCTCTCCCTCATATAAAATTGCAATAGTGATTACCGGTCTAGTTATCGATTGCCTAGGGACAAATAACTTTCTCGTGACAAAAAGCTCTGTACTAAAACTAACTTAGTTGTGTCTTCATCTAAACAATCCGTACCTTTTATTTATGCACTCTTTATTTTCTTGCAAACCTATCCAACAACACCTACAAAGTACTTCTAGTTTCATACTTGTTCTAGGTAAAATGAACGTTAAGCGTGCATAGAGTTGTATCGGTGGTCAATAGAACTTGAGGGAATATTTGTTCTACCTTTAGATCCTCCTTGGGTTCGACACTCTTACTTATCGAAAGAGGCTACAACTGATCCCCTATACTTGTGGGTTATCAAGAACATTTTCTGGTGCCATTGTGGGGGAGCAATAGTGTGGGGTGAATATTCTCGTGTGTGCTTGTTTGCTTCATCACCAAGTAGTTTTTATTTTCTGTTCTAAGTCATTCTCTATCTTTAGTTATGGATATGGAACACGAAATACCAAAAAAATTAGGTGTACTTGCTACTCATGGAGATGGGGAACCTCCTAAAACCCTCGATGCTCATTATGTGAAAGATATTATGCACTACTTTAATAATCCTGAGAAAACCCCATTGAACTATATAATGGGAGACACGTTGGATCAACGTGAATACTGAAGGGATTATCGCTTGACTCAAAAAGGGAAACTATTGTGGGATCAAATTCATATGTTGCATTGGTATGCTCGGCAACTATGCTTGAGATATGATTATACTTGTTGCTCAAGGATGAAGGATCCACACCTTCCCTTTTAATGCAGATTTAGTGATAATGAAACCTTGACTTCTTATGCTAATGATATATATATGATTACTATGATGTGGAACGAATAGAAGATTGTTGATTTTGAGGGTGCTTATGAAACTGAATCTTTGTTTGGAAAGTATGAAGCTTTTGATGATGATATTTATAGGCCTAGAAATTTTGCTATACTTAAATATTGCTATGAGAATTATGAATACAATGCCGATATTGATGCATTTATTGAGAAAGTCTCCTTGTCCAAGAAGAGACTAATATTTTGTAGGAATCTATGGAAGAAGAAATTCCTGAAACTGTGAGCTCACTAGATGAAAAAGATGATGAGGAGAGCGAAGAAAAAAAGGGGGAAGAGCGGATTAGCTACCCGTGCCCACCTTATAATGAGAGTAACCCTCCAACTCATACATTGTTTGATGTCCCTTCATTCCAACTGAAGGATGAATGCTATGATAATTGCTATGATCCCATTGATTCATTTGAAATACCCCTTTTTGATGAACTTGATGCTTGCTATGATTGTGGCCATGATGCCAATATGAATCATGCTTATGGAGATGAACTTGCTACAGTTCCTTATGTTAAGAATGAAATTGTTTCTATTGCACCCATGCATGATAGTCCTATTATCTTTTTGAATTCTCCCAACTACACTATATCAAAGAAGTTTGTGCTTATTAAGGATTATATTGATGGGTTGCCTTTTACAGTTGCACATAATGATTTTGATAAATATAATATGCATGTGCGTGCTGCTCCTACTTGCAATTATTATAAGAGAGGAACTACATCTCCGCCTCTCTATGTTTCCAATATGATAAAGTTGCAAGAAACTGTTTATACTATGCATTGGCCTTTACTTTGTGTGCATGAATTATTCTTTTATGACATGCATATGCATAGGAAGAGAGTTAGACTTCATCATTACATGATATATGCTATTTTGTGCTCACTACTAAATTACAAATCATTGTTAATTAAAACTGGCTTTGATATACCTTGGGATCTGGGTGGATCCATTACTTGAGCACTATATGCCTAGCTTAATGGCTTTAAAGAAAGTGCTGTCAGGGAGACAACCCGGAAGTTTTAGAGAGTCATTTATTTCTATTGAGTACTTTTATGAAGTTTAAAAACAAAAAAAATAAAGAGGGGACCCTAAAACTTTTTCAAAAAGAAAAGTGAAAGTGAGAGAGACGAGCATTGTTAAAGTGGGAGCATGCCTTGAACTTTGTTCATGCCCATGGAAACTTTGTGAATCTTAATTATAGAAACTTTTCAACAAAAAGAATTATCCCCTTTTATAAATCCATTGTGTTATAAAAATAATGTGCCAAGATTTGCCTTTAGGATGATTAGATTGCTTGTTTGGTTTGTGCGGTGTAAAAACAAAAACTTTGGCTGTAGTGCGTGATTTTACATTTTTTATTAGAAAGTCAAACGGTTCTGAAACTTTTTGCACAGTACTTCTATACAAATTTTTTATTATGTCATAATTTTTTCAGAATTTTTATAGTTACATAAGTATGGTAGATGTTCAGATTACTACAGACTGTCCTGTTTAAGACAGATTCTGTTTTTAATGCATTGTTTTGCTCGTTTTGATGAAACTATCGATTTTATCGGTGGTATAAGCCATAGAGAAGTTATAATACAGTAGCTAAAAGGAAAAAACAAAATAAGAATGAGTTTTCAACAGTACTTAAAGTGGTGATTTGTTTTATTATATTAACAGATCTCTCGAGGGTTTTGTTAAGTTTTGTGTGATTGAAGTTTTCAAGTTTTGGGTGAGATCACGATGGATGAAGGAATAAGGAGTAGTGTCATGACCGGTTTAGCCTACGGCGGTAAAAGGCCCACCGTGCAATCTTAGGTTAATTCATGTGCAAGTTATCTAGGTTATAAATATATATTGTAAGACTCTTTTTGAGATTAAGCAATAAGAATATTATTATTCCTGTTGCCCGGCTCCCAGAGGAGCCAAAACCCTAGCCGCCACCAAACCCTAGCCGCCGCCGCCATCTCCCTCTGACGCGATGGCGCCCTGTCGCCAGCGCGCCCGCTCGGATACCATATTGGTAGAACCAGGGGGCCTCCCCGCTGCCCTCCGGCACCACCGCCTCGCAGTCCCCCCCAATGACCACCAACGGAGCTCCGACACCGCCGGGCCGAGCGCCACAGCGGGGGGCCCACCACCGCCGGCCCCAATACCACCGGCCCCAACGCCGCCGGCTCCCGTCTCCCCGGCGCCACCGCCGACAACCTCAATATTCACGCGGGACCTCGTGACGGCCGTCCAGGGCATCTCCCTATACCTGGCCAGCCCGTACACCACCACTTCGGCTACGCCCCCTGCCTACAGCCACCCGGTGATGCACTGGCCGCTCCAGGCCGCGTCTAGCTTGAGCGGACCGCCCCTACTGCCGTTCCAGGCGGGCTACACCAGGAGGCCTCCACTGCTGCTGCACCTCCAGCAGTCCCCAGCCGCGGGCCAGCTCTGGCCGTTGTGGCCGCCGACTTCTACACCGGTTTCCGCCATGTCTGGCCGCTACCCACAGCAGACGCAACAGCTGCTGCAGCTCCAGGCGCCACCTCTGCCCAGCGCCGGACTGTCGTCCGCTGCTCCGGCCGGTCTGCCCATCAACCAGGTCCGGTTCCCGCCCTCTCCATCGCCAATACCAGCGTGGGCGGCTGGGTCCTCTCCATCGCCGATCTACACCGCGGCTTCTGAACAGCCGAGCCCGTTCCCGCAGTTTGACAGGCCATCCGGCACCGCAGGTCGCCACCCGGAGTACTCGGACCAGGCGCCACCAGTTGCCCTGCTCCACTCCTCTGAGCCAGTTCGACACGGCGCTCCAGCGCAGACACCGCCGCGGTTCGCCAAAATCAACTTCACCACCTATGACGGCACGGAGGACCCCCTCAACTGGCTCAACCAGTGTGACCAGTTCTTTCACGGGCAGCGCACCCTCGCATCGGAGCGTACCTGGCTCGCCTCCGACCACCTCTGCGGTGCGGCACAGACATGGTATTACGCCCTCGAGCAGGACAAGGGCGGCATGCCCCATTGGGAGCGCTTCTATGAGCTCTGCCTCCTTCGCTTTGGGCCCCCAGTCCGTGGAAGCCGCTTGGCGGAGCTCGGTCGCCTTCCCTTCACCTCCACGGTGCAGGACTTCGCCAACCGCTTACAGGCCCTGGCGTGCCACGCGTCAAGCGTGACGGTGCAGCAGCAGGCCCGCCTCTTCGTCGGTGGACTTCCGGATCACATCCGTGTGGACGTGGAACTTTGGGGACCCCGGGATCTCCAATCGGCCATGTACTACGCCCACATGTTCGAGCGCCACGCGGTGGCCATCCAGCAGGCATCACCGTCTCGGACCGTTGGGTCGCTACCCAAGCCTGATTCCGTGTAGGGTCGGCCTGCGCAGGCTTCCGCGGCACCCCTCGCCGTGACCGCGGCGCGCCCGTTTCGCCGGCTCACCTCAGCCGAGCTACTCGAGCGTCACCACCAAGGATTGTGCTTCAACTGCGACGAGCCCCACACGCCCGGCCATGCCTGCCCGCGACTATTCTACCTGGAGGTTATAGACTACATTCCGGAGGACGCCGTCGCCACCGACCTGGCCACCCCAGCTGTCAGGAAGGTGTTTGACGCTGGTTGATCACCTCGAGAAGTTCAGCAAGCACTTCCCCACCTTACAGCTCGAGGACGAGCTGTTTGTGCAGCCGGTGAGAAGTGTTATGACCGGTTTAGCCTACGGCCGTAAAAGACCCACCGAGCAATCTTAGCCCACAAGTTATCTTAGGTTAATTCGTATGCAAGTTATCTAGGTTATAAATATATGCTGTAAGACTCTTTTTGAGATTAAGCAATAAGAATATTATTATTCTTGTTACCCGGCTCCCAGAGGAGCCGGAACCCTAGCCGCCACCAAACCCTAGCCGCTACCACCATCTCCCTCCGACGCGATGGCACCCTGCCACCGGCGCACCCGCTCATTGCCAGCCCCGCTCCATCCTTCCCCTACAACCTCCGGAGCAGGTCCGGTTGGACCCCTGGTTCTACCAAGTGGCAAGAGCCTAAGCTTTGGGATGCCCGATGCACCCCAAGCTAATATTCAAGGAATGCCAAGCAACTAAGCTTGGGGATGCCCCGGAAGAAAATCCCTCTTTCTTCCAACGATCATTGGTAATTTTAATTGGAGCTATATTTTTATTCGTCACATGATATGTGTAAATCTTGGAGCGTCGTGTGCCTTTTATTTTTCTTTTAATAATTGCACCATGCTAGTATGAGATAGTCCTTGGTTGATTTATAGAATGCTCTTTGCACTTCACTTATATCTTTGTAGTATGGCTTTGTAGAATGCTTCATGTGCTTCACTTATATCATTTGAAGTTTGGATTGCCTGTTTCTTTACACATAGAAAACCGCCATTTGTAGAATTCTCTTTTGCTTCACTTATATTTGTTAGAGCATGGGAATATCTTTTGTAGAAATAATTAAACTCTCTTGTTTCACTTATATCTATTTAGAGAGATGACAGGAATTGGTCATTCACATGGTTAGTCATAAAATCCTACATAAAACTTGTAGATCACTGAATATGATATGTTTGATTCCTTGCAATAGTTTTGTGATATAAAGATGGTGATATTAGAGTCATGCTAGTGAGTAATTGTGAATTGGTAGAAATACTTGTGTTGAGGTTTGTGATTCCCGAAGCATGCACGTAAGGTAAACCGTTATGTGATGAAGTCGGAGCATGGTTTATTTTTTGATTGTCTTCCTTATGAGTGGCGGTCGGGGACAAGCGATGGTCTTTTCCTACCAATCTATCCCCCTAGGAACATGCACGTAGTACTTTGTTTCGATAGCTAATAGACTTTTGCAATAAGTATGTGAGTTCTTTATGACTAATGTTGAGTCCATGGATTATACTCACTCTCACCCTTCCACCATTGCTAGCCTCTTCGGTACCGTGCATTGCCCTTTCTCACCTCGAGTGTTGGTGCAAACTTCACCGGTGCATCCAAACCCCGTGATACGATATGCTCTATCACACATAAACCTCCTTATATCTTCCTCAAAACAGCCACCGTACCTACCTATCATGGCGTTTCCATAGCCATTCCGAGATATATTGCCATGCAACTTCCATCATCTTCATATACATGACTTGAGCATTCATTGTCATATTGCTTTGCATGATCGTAAGATAGCTAGTATGATATTTTCATGGCTTGTCCGTTTTTTGATATCTTTGCTATGATAGATCATCGCACATCCTGGTACACTGCCAGAGGCATTCATATAGAGTCATATTGTTCTAGATATCGATTTGTAATATTGAGTTGTAAGTAAATAAAAGTGTGATGATCATCATTTTAGAGCATTGCCCTAGTGAGGAAAGGATGATGGAGACTATGATTCCCCCACAAGTCGGGATGAGACTTCGGACTTTACAAAAAGAGGCCAAAGAAGACCAAATAAAAAAAGAGGCCAAAGAAGCCCACCAAAAAAAAAAGAAAAAAAGAAAAAATGAGAGAAAAGGAGAGAAGGGGCAATGTTACTATCCTTTTACCACACTTGTGCTTCAGAGTAGCACCATGTTCTTCATATAGAGAGTCTCTTAAGTTATCACTTTCATATACTAGTGGGAATTTTCATTATAGAACTTGGCTTGTATATTCCGATGATGGGATTTCTGAATTGCCCGAGGTCTTCATGAGCAAGCAAGTTGGATGCACACCCACTTAGCTTCCAGTTTGAGATTTCATACACTTATAGCTCTTAGTGCATCCGTTGCATGGCAATCCCTACTCCTCACATTGAAATCAATTGATGGGCATCTCCATAGCCCGTTGATTATCCGCGTCGATGTGAGACTTTCTCCTTTTTGTCTTCTCCACACAACCTCACAATCATATTCTATTCCACCTATAGTACTATATCCATGGATCACGCTTATGTAGTGCGTGAAAGTTGAAAATGTTTGAGAACATTAAAAGTATGATACAATTGCTTGGCTTGTCATCGGGGTTGTGCATGATTTAAATATTTTAGGTGGTGAAGATGGAGCATAGCCAGACTATATGATTTTGTAGGGATAACCTTCTTTGGCCATGTTATTTTGAAAAGACATGATTGCTTCATTAGTATGCTTGAAGTATTATTGTCCTAATGTCAAATGATAGACTATTGCTTTGAATCACTCGTGTCTTAATATTCATGCCATGATTAGATTACATGATCAAGATTATGCTAGGTAGCATTCCACATCAAAAATTATTTTTTTATCATTTACCTACTCAAGGACGAGCAAGAATTAAGCTTGGGATGCTAATACATCTCCGTCGTATCTATAATTTTTGATTGTTCCATGCAAATATTCTACAACTTTTACATACTTTTGGCAACTTTTTATACTATTTTTGGGACTGACATATTGAACCAGTGCCCAGTGCCAGTTCTTGTTTGTTGCATGTCTTTTGTTTCATAGAAAATCCATATCAAACGGAGTCCAAACGCGATAAAAACGTCCGGAGATTTTTTTGGAATATATGTGATTTTGGGGAAAAAGAATAAACGTGAGACGATGCCCGACGAGTCCACGAGGTAGGGGGTGCGATCCAGGGGGTAGGGCATGCCCCTGACCCTCGTGACCACTCCGTAAGGCGGTTTGTGCCCTTATTTCGCTGCAAGAAGCAAATATCCCGATTAAAATCGTGTCCAAAGTACAACCCTATCGGAGTTACGGATCTTCGGGAATTTAAGAAATGGTGAAAGGGCAGAATGAGGGAGCGCAAAAACACAAAGAGAGATCCAATCTCAGAGGGGCTCTCGCCCCTGCTCCGCCGTCGAGGCCATGGACCAGAGGGGAAACCTTTATCCCATCTAGGGGGAAGGTCAAGGAAGAAGAAGAAGAAGGGGGCTCTCTCCCCCTCTCTCCCGGTGGCGCCGGAAAACCGCCGGGGCCATCATCGTGCCAACGATCTACACCAACAACTTTACCGCCATAATCACCAACTCTCTCCCCCTCTATGCAGCGGTGTAACACATCTTCTCCCCGCTGCAATCTCTACTTGAACATGGTGCTCAACACCATATATTATTTCCCAATGATGTATGGCTATCCTATGATGTTTGAGTAGATCCTTTTTGTCCTATGTGTTCATTGATGATCGTGATTGGTTTGAGTTGCATGTTTTATTATTGGTGCTGTACTATGGTGCTCTCTGTGTCGCGCAAGCATGAGGGATCCCTGCTGTTGGGTTTGAAATACGTTCATGATTTGCTTATGGTGGGTGGCGTGAGTGACAGAAGCACAGACCTGAGTGAGTAGGTTGTTTGCGTATGGGAATAAAGAGGACTTGATACTTTAATGATATGGTTGGGTTTTACATTAATGATCTTTAGTAGTTGCGGATACTTGCTAGAGTTCCGATCATAAGTGCATATGATCCAAGAAGAGGAAGTATGTTAGGTTATGCCTCTTCCTCATATAAAATTGCAATAGTGATTACCAGTTGAAAGTGCATTATATCGACTAGAGGGAGGGTGAATAGGCGATTTTTATGAATTCTTCACTGAGGAATTTGCTGGTGAGGAAATTCCTAAATGAAGAACTACTTGCAGCGGAATAAGTTCTTAGAAAGGAACATAACA
This sequence comes from Triticum dicoccoides, assembly GCF_002162155.2. Classification (NCBI taxonomy): domain Eukaryota; kingdom Viridiplantae; phylum Streptophyta; class Magnoliopsida; order Poales; family Poaceae; genus Triticum; species Triticum dicoccoides. The sequence goes on from NC_041381.1 coordinate 151,674,821, forward strand.
GAACACAGGCATAGTCATCATGATGAAATGAAGACAAGCACAAAGTACAGAAAGCGTAAACACAAGATAACACAAGGAAGAAGACGAACAGACTGAAGAAATAGAGCTGCGGAAATTGAGAAAGTCTTCAGTCAAAGTCTTCAAACAGATATGAACAGGCACACAACAACATACATGAGGAATTTAAAGAGTTGAGGAAATAGAACCAGTAAGCTCGGTGAAGACAATGATTTGGTAGACCAGTTCCAACTGCTGTCTCAGTTGTACATCTGGTTGGAGCAGCTGAGTATTTAAACTCGAGGACACCCAGTTCCAGACACATAGTCCTCACTGTATTCTCCTTGAGCTAAAGTCACACAGACCTCGCCCAATCACTCGTGGTAAGTCTTCAGGTGACTTCCGAACCTTCACAAACTCGGTCACTCGGCGATCCACAATTCCTCTTGGATGCTCTAGACCTTGATGCCTAACCATCTGGAAGAAGCACAGTCTTCGAAGGAAACAAGTGTCGGATCCACGCAGGATCAATCTCTTCAGTCATGCTCAATCACTTGGGGTTTTGTAGGTTTGGGTTTGGGATTTCCTCACTTGATGATTTTCACTCAAAAGTCCTCGAAGGATGGGTTGCTCCTAAATGACAAGTGTCAGTTTCTCTCGAAGCAGCCAACCAGCTAGTGGTTGGAGGGGGCGTCTATTTATAGCCGGGGAGCAGCCCGACATGATAAGACATAAATGCCCTTGTCTAATATGACCATTAGGTGGGTAGATATTTTGGGACAGCTGGCGCGTAGCACAACAATGGTCGGAATATTTGAGGTTCGAATTCCTCAGGGCTATCATGTTCCTCACTTGGTAGGCAATCCGCACTGGCGAATTCCTAACTCTTCAGTCAGAACAAATTCCTCAGAGACTAGAAGAATTCCGTCTCTGTCACTGAAGAATATGGCTGAACTGTGCGAGATTTCCAATGGCTTCACTCGAAGGGATTGGTAGGTGTAGAATTTGAGTTGAGCATCACATGGAAATTTCTCCTTAGTATTTCCTCGACCCCCTTTAACAGTACGGTGTTTCGTATGAATCAAGAAAGAGAAAATGAAACTATGATAACAAAAGTCTTCATGCTTCATGTTCCTCGAATGATTACCAAGTCTTCAAGGTCACACCAATTTCTTCACTTTCAAAGTCTTCAGAAATCCAAAGTCTTCAGTCGAAGAACTTCATTTTTAGGGGTCGACTTTCTCTGTAAATATCAAACTCCTCATAGACTTATAGACCTATGTACACTCACAAATGCATTAGTCTCTTAACCTATAAGTCTTCAATACACCAAAATCACTAAGGGGCACTAGATGCACTTACAATCTCCCCCTTTTTGGTGATTGACGACAATATAGGTTAAGTTTTCAACGGGGATAAACATGTGAAGTGTAAATACTGATATTGAGGAATTTGATAGCAAGATATAGAAGAACTCCCCCTGAAGATGTGCATCGTGAGGTATTTGCTTTTGAAGCAAAGCACACTTGAAGAGTACAATCATGGAGATCTCCCCCTATATCTGGTAATTCATACACGCATTTGACATATAATATGAGGAATTTGAAATGCATGATGAAATATGGTGACTGATGTGATTCAGCATGCATGCATTAACATTAATGAGGAATAAGCATGCAGAAGAACACAACAAAAGTATCAAGGCACCATAGAGTTTAAGATTACAACTCGATCCAGCAAAGTGATTAGAAGAATGAGAGTTATAACTTACCAAAAAATGCCCATATATATAGACCCGCTTGAAGACTAAATCAAATTTCTCCCCCTTTGTCATCGAATGACCAAAAGGGTTGAAACTGAGGACTAACGCCCCTGAAGAATATCATGATGATGGAGGAGCACCGGCGTTGTCAGGGTCTTGAGTCGTTGTAGGGCCTGCTGCAGTGTCGTCCAAATCTTCATGCTCGTCTATGGCGCGTGATGAAGAATATGAGCTGGACACCAAAGAAGGAACCTTGACCTTCTTGAATTTCTTCGGTGGAGGTGCAGACCAGTCAAAGTCTTCCTTGAAGCCCATTTTCTTCAGATCTTCTTCGCCATATAGATGAGACAGAATTGCCCAGGTGCGATCAAACACTTCATGGAGGTAGTAGTGGTTTTTCTTCACTTCATTGTGTGTAGAGGTCATGTTGTGAAGAATAGAGCCAAACTGACGCTTAACCCATTTGTGATTCTGATCGACCTTCTAGTGAAGACTTATGAGCAGTTCACGGTCAGTCATCACACGTGGAGCAGTAGCTTGAGGACTTGACTTTGGAGCATTGGCAACAGAATCATGTGTGGTAGAGTCATCATTGGTGGAATAAGATGCAGCTTTGCAGAATTGACCATCCAATGGACGAATGCCTTCATCGATCACAGCTGGTGACTTGCCCTTCTCATCAGATGAGGAAATTGTCCGCTTGAGGACTTCAATTGGGGCTAAGTAGCTACCATGGTTAAGTGTATCAGCCTTGTAGTTGAGTGAAGACCTTGATCTGAGGAATCTCATGATCCATGGTGCATAAGGCTTCAGCTCATACGGTGAAAGTGCAACATTTACAAGAGTCCTCATGAAGAAATCATGGTAATTGATTGGAATACCATGCATGATGTTGAAGAGCATATTCTTTATCATCCCCACAATTTCTTCATCTAAAGAATCATGTCCATTGATTGGGCTGATAGTCTTCATCAGAATGCGGTATATGGTTCTGGGCACATAGAGCAAATCCTTCACGAGGAATTTGGTCCTTTGAGCTTGTCCAGGCTTCAGCGGCTTCATGAGCACTTGCATATAATGATCAATAAGTTCAGGTTCATCATACAGACAGCGAGCGCCTTCTGGTGGAGGACTGATTGTCAAGGCACGAAGCAATTTAGAGGCTGGTGCCTTGTAATGAGTGTTTTCAGTCATCCAGTCCAACACCCATGAGTTGATGTCAGCAGCATCGCCTGTGATTTGCAAAGTTACGTAGAACTAAAGAATAAGCTCTTCATTCCAATCAACGATGTCAGTGTAGAAATTTAGCAAGCCTGCATCATGAAGCATACTGAGAACCGGCGTGAAGCATGGCATAGATTCCATGACCACGTGAGGAATGTGCTCATGATCGAAGATGTTGTCCTTGTCAAAAAGAACTAAGGAATAGAAGTTGGCCTGGCTGGCTGTCCAGAAATGCTTCCTTCTAAGACGAGCATTGTCATAGGGGTTGAATTCAGTGAAGAGTACGTGCTCGCCGAAGAAATAATCAGCCTTGAATTTTGGCTTCTTGGAGAAGGGATTCTTTGGCTTGGGCTGAGGAGTGTCAGTGATTTGCAGTATCACCTTACGAATCGCAATCTCAGGTTCCTCATGCTAAGGAATTTTAGTTTCTTCTACAGTTGCAGCCTGAGGCATCTCTTCTTCATTCACATTTTCATCAGCACTAGTGGCTGGAATTTCCTCATGGACGGACGGGGTTGCATGATGTTCATCAGATTCCACTTGTACTTCTGTAGCGACGGGGGACTGAGGAACAGTTTGGAGAGGAGTGAACAGTGGAGAATTGGGGTGTTGACTTTCCCAAAAGTCATCATTGAGCACTGGTGTGGTACATCCGATGTCCACATCCTCATCTTCAAGTTCTTCAACACCTGCCTCTTCAGCAGTGAACTGAGGCACAGGTGAGGAAATGACTGGGGTTGAAGGGGTCTCATCCACTTCAATTTCTTCGTCCAACTGCTCTGTCGAAGCAGCAGATGGAGTTTCTTCATCAGATTCCTCGGGAATCTCATATTCCTCGCCATAAGGAACAAGGTCCTTTGATGGCATTGATGAGATTGGAACGGCATCAATTGGATTGTCAATTGAACTGATCAGCGTCTTCATCTTCTTCAGAGCTGAAGAATTTGAAGTAGTTGATGCCTTCCTCTTTTTCATCACTGCATGTTCTGCAGCCTTTGTCTTCTTCGCATCTGACGCAGATGGAAGGATTGGAGTTGGTGTAGGTGCAGGAGGTGCATTTTCTTCAGGCACAATTGTTGCAGTTGCCCTGGCTTGTTCACTTTCCTCAGGCGCATCACTAGTGGATGCCCTGGCAATATCAAGAGCGGCTGGAATGGAGTCATCAGCCCTGGTACTCTCATTTTCTTCAGCAGCTATACTAACATCAGCGGTGCTGGCATGTTCTTCAGTGGGCTGGGCAGATGCTTCAGCTTGAGGAATTTCAACATGCACCGGAACAGTGGCAGTTGAAGAGAAAGTCTTCGTCAGATTGACAAAACGTACTTTTTCTCCCTTCCAATCAGCATGGTACCGATTGAAATCATCAATCAGTTGCTTGATTTCAGCTTGTACAGCAATGAGTTGGTCGGGGGTAAGAGTGAGGACATTGTCCTTGAGGTAGCACTGTTTCTTGTATTGCACTTTCTTTAGCCTTCGTCCTTCTTCATATTTCCACTTTTCTTCCTCAATGAAGTGAGTGAGAACATGACTTTGACCAGGAGTGAGGTTCATCTCCGGCAAAGGTGTAGCTGGGTCCTTGTGCCATAAGTCAATGAAATCGAGGATCAGCTTGGGATCCAGAAGAAGTGGCACATTGCTGCCTTTGGCTCTAGCGGCCCTGGCTTGCCTGTCTCTGATGATTTCAGTAAGTTCATCATCATCCACCTCATCATCATCAGAGGGCACTTGGAAAGCAACTTGCTTCTTTTTCCTCAGCAGTGAGGGACCAGCTGAGGAAGGTCGAGCAGCTAAGCCGCTTGTAGATGCTCCTGAGGCAATAGAGAAGCCTTGAGTCCTTTGGCACGTGGCAAGATGCACAGGTGCCAAAGATTTTGTCGGAGCACTTGAAGACTTTGTCGGAGGAGGAGCAGTCTGAGGAATTGGTCATGAGGGCTTTGAATATGCTGGCCGTGAGGGCATTGCTGAGGAGCTTGGTCGTCAGGGCATTGAAGGAGAAGCACTGGATTTGTGGGCAGGCATCTTTGGCATAGCCTTCTTGGGCTTACTACCAGATGCCTCAGCAGCGTTAGCAGCAGCAGCAGAATCTTCATTGAATTTCCCCACTGCTTCTTTTGCTTGCTTGGCTAGTTGGGCCTGGCGCCTAGCCCATTCAGCAGCATAGTCCTCACCGCGCTTGAGGCTGGTGGGATCCGCCAGTTGTCCAGGCCTCAATGGAGGTCTTGAGCATGGAGGATTGAGCGCGAATTTCTTCATGTACTTGGGAGTAACATATCTGTACTCCATCCATTCTTGTGCCCATCTCCTCTCAATTCGTTGTATGCACACTTTGCGCTGATTCTTGTCCTCCTTGCCAAACTTGGCCTCATCTGGAGTGCAATATCCAACATATATATCCTCAGGGATTTCAAACGCTGTGTTGACCTCAGGCCTTTTTCCTCCCTTCTGTGGCTTCTTGTCGTCAGCCATTTTCTTCAACTGAGGATTAACAACTGAAGTTTCTGAAGATGTATGCAACTTTTCTTCGAGGAATGCTGCAAATGAATTAAGTTGATGAGAACCTAGTGATTCGGCAGTGGACATTTGTACCTGTGAACAGAGTATAGTTGCGAGGAATGTGGAGAGGTCATATGCGTTCTCAGAAGATTTTTTTTAAAAGAGAATAGGTTTGAGGAATTTGACCGATGAGTCTTGAAGAATTTCACTAAGCATTCTTTATCTTAGGTTCCAGAGTTGTACAAATTTGGAAATCCACACTTGAAGAAAATCATTGCTTAGAGAAACGAATCAAGAACAGATAACATGTGAGGTGTTTAGTGTGTGAAGATTTGGAGAATAAACACCTTTGAAGATTTTTAGGAAAACACATGAATCAAAGCAGGCAATAAAAGTAACTTTTAATTACCCGAAGTGAAGAACACGACGAACTGAGAAGTGTTGAGGTGAAGTTCGTCCGTTCAGATCTTCCACGCCCTAACTCGGCAGAGGAAGACGGCTACGACGGCGGTGGAGTGAAGAGATCCACAACCGGCGCGAGTACGTCAGCGACGAGGTCGAGGCAGTGAAGCTCTTCCTCACCGGCGACGATGAAGTAGCTCGAGGGGGAGAGAGAGGTCGAGCGGAGTAAAAGTGAAGTGGGGAGAAGACAGGGGTATTTATAGTGGCAGTGAAAAACTGTGTGCCCGAGGATTTCAGATGAACATGCCCCTGGCTTTTCTCATTCACCTGACATGTGTCACCCACATACTGTGAGGTGGCGATCGTGTAGGATCGTGGGTGAATAGATAAGTATTTGTTGTGAGAAACGGAACGGTTTGAGCGGCAAAGCCGAAAATTTAGATAAGATAAGTTTTAATTTACCGTTCGCAATTTCTTCAGCTGTCAAGGACACAGTGAAGATTTTGAACGAGTTTCAAATCAGAACGCACATGAAGAAATTGTGAAAAGATTGGATTGAGTTCAGCATAGAGGGGGAAAGGGTCCAATCACATTCACTTAGCGGAAAAAGTCAACTTGAAGAATTAGCAATAAGTGAATGATGTAGAGGACATAAACTCAACATATATGTATATATATATATATATATTCAACTGCAGACAAACGACGGAAATAGTGAAGAGATTTCAAGTTGAAGAATTTGAAGAACTGAGGAATTTCAAAACCGAAGAAAAACTCAAATTGAAGATTTTCAACTTTGGGTGGTGGCGTAACCCACCGTATAAGAAAGCTGATTTCAGACACTGCGTACAATTGTCGTAGGGCTCTAAGAATCAATTTCTTCATTAATTTCTTCACACTTAGAGGGTTAGTCTTCATTGATTGAAGAAAAACGTTACTTCGTGTGTTGAGCATCTAAGTCATCAAGTCAGCATAAGTGTTAGGATGAGTGTCCTATTTCAGAGAACATTCGAAGATTCTAGGATATTTAGAACACACTGCAACTTGCTAAATCTCTTCTCATCCAAGGGCTTAGTGAAAATATCGGCCAGCTGATCTTCCGTTCTTGCATGGCAGATGGAGATATCACCCTTCAACACATGATCGCGAAGAAAATGATGACGAATCTGGATGTGCTTTGTCTTCGAGTGCTAACTGGGTTGCGAGAAATCTTGATTGCGCTCTCATTGTCGCAGTAGAGAGGCACATTCTTCACGTTGATGCCATAGTCCTTGAGAGTTTGCTTCATCCATAATAATTGAGCACAGCATGATCCAGCAACAATTTACTCAGCTTCTGCAGTGGAGAGAGATACGTAGTTCTGTTTCTTCGAGGACCTATAGACCAAAGATTGTCCGAGGAAATGGCAAGTGCCTGACGTTGACTTGCGGTCCACGCGATTGCCAACATAGTCAGAGTCTGAATATCCAACGAGATTAAATGAAGAGCCCTTGGGATACCATAATCCAAGTGTTGGTGTGTGAGCTAGATATCGAATAATATGCTTCACAGCCTTATGGTGTGATTCCTTCAGTGTAGCTTGAAATCGGGCACACATGCAAACACTAAGCATAATATCTGGCCTAGATGCACATAGGTACAATAAAGAACCAATCATGGAGCGGTATACCTTTTGATCGAAGTCTTGACCAGTTTCATCAGTGCATAGATGACCATTTGCAGGCATTGGAATTTTGACCCCTTTGCAATCTTGCATGTCGAATTTCCTCAATACTTCTTTGAGGTATTTCTCCTGCGATATGAATGTACCATTGCGCTGTTCACGAATTTGAAGCCCTAAAAAGAATTTGAATTCTCCCATCATAGACATTTGATATTCTTCACTCATCATATAGGCAAATTCATCACTATAATGTTGGTCAGTACAACCAAAGATAATATCATCAACATATATTTGGCACACAAACAGTTCACCATCATAAGATTTAGTGAAAAGAGTTGGGTCGAGTGAACCGGGTTTGAAGCCATTCTTCATGAAGAATTCCTTCAAAGTGTCATACCACGCCCGAGGGGCTTGCTTGAGGCCATACAGGGCCTTGTTGAGTCTGAAGACTTTGTCAGGATTCTTTGGATCTACAAAACCTGGGGGCTGAGCAACATATACTTCTTCCTCAATCTTACCATTGAGGAATGCACTTTTCACATCCATTTGTTGTAAGATAATATCATGATGGTTAGCGTAAGCAAGTAATATGCGAATAGCCTCAAGTCTAGCAACAGGTGCAAAAGTTTCATTGAAATCAATTCCTTCAACCTGTGTGTAGCCTTCAGCTACAAGCCGTGCCTTATTCCTCACCACAAGGCCATTTTCATCTTGCTTGTTGCGGTAGATCCACTTTGTGCCAATGATGTTGTGCTTGCGAGGATCTGGACGTTTGACCAGTTCCCAAACATTGTTGAGCTCGAATTGATGTAATTCTTCTTGCATAGCCTGAATCCATTCAGGCTCCAGAAATGCTTCATTTACCTTAGTGGGCTCTACGATAGAGACAAAAGCAAAGTGCCCACAAAAGTTAGATAAATGTGAAGATTTTGAGCGAGTGAGAGGACCTGGTGCTTCAATGTCATCAATGATATTCTCAATTTGCACTTCATTTGCGATGCGAGGATGAGTGGGTTGTCTTCGAGGAATTTGATCAGCATTCCCTTCAGGAGCATTTTCTTCAGCACCATTTTCTTCAGGTGCGCCAGCTCGGTAATCATCACGATCAGGAATGAATTCTTCAGCAGATTCTTCGGTAGGAATGACATCCTCAGTAGCCTTGAACTTGATAGAATCTTCAGTTGCTGGTTCATCTATCACAGAAGGTAGGTGCTCTCTTTGTGAGCCATTAGTTTCATCGAACTGCACATCTATAGTTTCAACAACTTTGTGAAGAATGTCGTTGAAGACTCTGTAGGTGTGCGAGTCCTTTCCATAACCAAGCATAAAACCTTCATGTGCTTTCGGTGAGAATTTAGATGTATGATGAGGATCTCTAATCCAACATTTAGCACCAATGACATTGAAATAACTCACATTTGGCTTTTTGTCCATGAGGAGTTCATAAGCAGTTTTCTTGAAGAATTTGTGAAGATATACCCTGTTGATGACGTGGCACGCATTATCAATTCCCTCAATCCAGAAGTGACGAGGCGTCTTGTATTCATCAAGCATAGTGCAAGCCATTTCAGCGAGGGTTCTGTTCTTGCGCTCCACGACGCCATTCTGCTGAGGAGTATAAGGAGCAGATAACTCATGAGTAATACCAAGTTCATCAAGATAGCCATCAAGACCGGAATTCTTGAACTCGATCCCATTGTCAGTTCTGATGTGCTTGATCTTCACACCAAAGTTGGTTGAAGCCCTCGAGGAAAATCGTTTGAAGACTTCCTGCACTTCATGTTTGTAAGTGACAATGTGTACCCATGTGTAACGAGAATAGTCATCAACAATAACAAAGCCATATAGAGATGCATCATTTGAAACAGCAGAATAATGATTAGGACCGAAGAGATCCATGTGAAGTAATTCAAATGGACGAGTGGTAGTCATGACAGTCTTCGCTGGATGCTTGGCCTTTGTCATCTTTCTAGCTTCACAAGCTCCGCATAAGTGATCCTTGAGGAATTTGACATTTTCAATGCCAATGGCATGCTTCTTCTTTGCAAGCGTATGCAGATTCCTCATGCCAACATGACCAAGTCGTCGATGCCATAGCCAGCCTTCTACAGCATTTGCAAGTAAGCACATGGCTGGTTGTGGTCCTGTAGAGAAATCAACAATATACAGATTTCATGTCCTAAAGCCTTCGAAGACTTTGGAATGGTCAGCTTCCATGATCACAACACAACGATATCTTCCAAAGACAACAACCATATCGAGATCACAAAGCATTAAGACAGACATGAGGTTGTATCCTAAGGACTCGACAAGCATGACTTTGTCCATGTGTCAATCCTTTGAGATCGCAACCTTACCTAGGCCCAATACCTGACTTTTCCCTTTGTCAGCGAAGATGATATGCTTCAGATGTGACGGTGATAAAGGAACATACATCAATAGATTCTTGTCACCCGTCATGTGATTTGTACATCCACTATCGAGGACCCACTCGTTTGCTTTGGGCTGATCATCCTGCAGATGAATTAGTGCAACTTACGAACTCATATACTTCATCAGTGAAGAATATGACATCAATATCATCAGTTCAATTTCATCAAGAAATAGCATAGATAAAACAGTATGAGGACGTGAGAAATGAAAATTCATTTCTTCATGATTAGCCTGCGTCCTTTCAGGCACTATTCAAGTCTCCAGCAAATTCTTCAGACGTTTTGAGCACGTCTGGAGACCTGACCCTGCATAAGAGATTAGTTCTTTTTCTTCACCACCCACATCTGAAGGGGTGGCAAAGAATTCATCACTCTGCAAGCACCATATGAGAAAGGTGGCATAGAAGCTAGTCCGCTTCGTTTCACATAAGAGGGGTTAGGGTAAGCATATGAATAAGAAGAGAAATTCTTCGAGGACTTGTGAACATAATGATTTGAAGAATAATGCGCATATTCATAGCCCTTAGCTCTACCCTGCAAAACAGAAGGGTTAACAAAATGATGATCATATGAGGACTTTGATCCATTTGAGGAATTTGATCCATGTGAAGAATTAGGTCCATATGAAGAGTTGGATCTGGGGTTCCTGTTCATCATAGGTGGTGTCATGAGCACTGTCGGTGTCAAACTGTGCATCTAGGCGGATGGTAACAGGAGACAAGGGACACGATGTTTTTACCCAGGTTCGGGCCCTCTCGATGGAGTTAAAACCCTACTCCTGCTTGATTAATATTGATGATATGGGTAGTACAAGAGTTGATCTACCACGAGATCAGAGAGGCTAAACCCTAGAAGCTAGCCTATGGTATGATTGTTGTTCGTCCTACGGACTAAAACTCTCCGGTTTATATAGACATCGGAGAGGGCTAGGGTTACACAGAGTCAGTTACAATGGGAGGAGATCTTTATATCTTATCGCCAAACTTGCCTTCCACGCCTAGGAAAGTCCTATCCGGACACGGGACATAGTCTTCAATCTTGTATCTTCATAGTCCGGGAGTCCAGCCAAAGGTCATAGTCCGGCCATCTGGACACCCCCTAATCCAGGACTCCCTCAGTAGCCCCTGAACCAGGCTTCAATGACGACGAGTCCGACACGCAAATTGTCTTCGGCATTGCAAGGCGGGTTCCTCCTCCGAATACTTCATAGAAGATGTTGAACACAAGGATAGTGTCCGTCTCTACAAAATAAGTTCCACATACCACCGTAGAGAGAATAATATTGCACAAATCCAATCTGCTGACGTATTCCGCAGCGTGACATCACGCCATGGCCAAGCCTTTATTCGAATCATTTTACTGTTCCACCTCAGCGCGTTTAGCGAGGCAGTTTCCTTGGCACGTCTTGTCAAAGTAGAGATCGTGTCCCCTTATTCCGGGATTCTCATCAATACGGGCGTGGATAACCCAACCGCGCCATTAACCGTGGCGCTTGGGAGATAAGTGAGCTTTATTAGGCCGGTGGGGGCTCGTAGTTTCGGCCGCCCATATAAGGGGATAAGGATCTACCCTTCCCGTTTACACCTTCTTCCTCCTTTGCTTATCCGTCCCTGCGCACTCGAGCTCCAACGCCCAAGTCCACACTTCCCACCTCAACCTTCTCCAATCATGTCCGGAGCGGGAGGTAGATGGATGGCCTCCTCCGTCACGGAGGGGCAAATCAAAAAGTTGAGGAAGGCCGGATACTTGTCTGATGACATCGCGCACTGGCTTCCAGATGGGGGGCAGCTCATCCCCTCCCCTAGGCCCCATGAGAGGGTTGTATTTCTCCCCCATTTCCTCCGCGGACTGGGCTTTCATCTTTACCCGTTCATCCGGGGGCTCATGTTCTACTACGGCCTGGACTTCCACAATCTGGCCCCGAACTTCATCCTCAACATCTCGGTGTTTATCGTCGTGTGCGGAGCCTTCCTCTGCATCTAGCCCCACTTCGGCTTATGGCTGAAGACTTTTAATGTCAAGCCGAAGGTAGTGGGCGGCCGCCAAGCGGAGTGCGGAGGTGCCATGGTGGGCCGGATGGCCAACGTCCTATGGCTCGAGGGCTCCTTTGTGGAGACAATAAAAGGGTGGCAATCGGGGTGGTTCTACATCACCGAGCCGCGCGACCCCAAATGGGCGGCAGCCCCCAAATTCCGACCTGGCTTTCCCACACGGCTCACTTACTGGAAAGAGATGGGCCTAACGTGGGGAGATTCGGAAGAGCTGACCGGACTTCAAACCTGCATCCAAAAGCTGGTGAACAAGAATCTCAAGCTCGTCAACGTAGTCCAGGTCATGCTTATCCGCCGGATCCTCCCATGCCAACAATGGGCCTTCAAATTGTGGGAGTTTGATCCGGCACAGCGCCAAACCTTGAGAGGGCTCTTCGACACCACGTACGAAGATGCCTGGAAGGTGTTGTTTAAGGGCACCGAGGCCCCCGCATCCACTACCGAAGATCGCGGATTCAGCTCGCGGGGTCAAGCCAACGAGGTAAGCTATTCTACCCATTACGGGACTCTTGTCTTTCATAGTCTGACTCTATGCGGGATCTAAACTCCCTTACCTTTGACAGGACTGGCTGAAGAAGTCCGGGCAAGTTAACTGTCCGGCTCCCTTACCAGAAGACCCAGCGGACGCCCGATTGACGGGGCTGCTGGTTCCGGCACCTCACATGGTGCCGGAGAAGAAGGCCAAGCAGAAGGCCACGGGGACTCGAAAGAGCTCCCGGCGCCTGGTGGTGTCAGATTCATCGCCTGACAACCCCGAAGCTCCCTCCGCCTCTGAAGACGAGGAGGAGGAAGAAGAAGAAGCCTCTTCCCCTCCAACGGGGGGAGGAAAGAAAAGGAAGGCCGCCCCAACTGGGGAGGCCGGAGGGTCCAAGAAGGGCAGGACCCTTCTGCCGGACTACGCCTCCGATTCGGAAGACGGCGGGGAGGAATGGCCATCCAGGGTCAAGCCCCTGGCAAAATCGTAAGTGTCCGGATACCCGAATAACTTATGGCGCTCCTCTATTATTCGGTATCTTCTGACACCAAATACAATCATGCAGTCTGCCCCATGCTCAGCTCGGCGATTCGACGAGCGGCTCCCTGGGTTCGTCGGATGTGAATAGTGCTTCACTTTCGACGGCTTCCTCCCCGCTCCCTGCGGACAACATCAAGGTGGAGTCCCAAAAGGGACTAAACCAGGAGGAGGTGATCCTGAAGGCGCCGCAAGGCGACCTCCTGGACTCCAGGCCCAAAGGGGGTAAAACCCCAGAGGGATCTAAGTCCGGCCCTGGGCTGGACACTGCTCCGGAACCATCAATGGTTCCAGAGTCCGACAGGCGGCGCCTTCGTAAGAAGGGCAAGCCTACGACACCGGAGACCTCCGTCCACCCGGAGGCGCTGGACAATTTGCTGGAGGTGCTTAACGGCGCCTCCATCGACGAGGAACGCTGCACTGTTATGAGTGCGGTGATTCAGAAGGTTCAGTCCGCCAAGAGCGGGCTGACAAAAGCCTATACAAGCCTATTAACAGGCTTTGAGGTATGTATTCAAATTATATAAAAATGTTACCGTATAGACAGTAGCCCCTGATGCTCAGTTTGGTGTTCAGAAAGAAAAGCCGAGCTGAGGATCTAAAAAGATATACGCAGGAGTCTAACATAAATATGTCAATATGGGAATGCAGGCTTCGCTGCTGACCTCTGCCGCACTAACTGTGGAGGTCAATTCATTGAAAGAGAGCCTCGAGCGGTCCGAGAAAGAGCTCGGCCGTGCCAAGAAGCAGCTCGAGGACAAGGAGGGTATGTAATACCGTATGTAAATGTATATAGAAATACCTGGTTGCAAATAATGATAGGACCAACGTGAATGTTGCAGGGGCCACGACCGAGGTGGCGACCCTGAAGGAAGCGGTGTCCAAGGCCAAAAACAGTGCGGCCTTGGAGCGCACCGAGCGAGAGAAGCAGGAGGCGCGGGTGGCGGAGGAGCGGCAAGAGCTCCAGGATCTCGTGGAAAAACACGAGAGTTTGGAGTGTGACTCGAAGACTCGAGAGTCCGAGCTCGCCTTAGCTCTTGAGAGTGCCAAAACCGCTAAGGCCGAAGCCCAGAAGGCCCTCCAGGAGATCGAGGCGATGAAGAAGATAGAGGCGGGTAAGGCATTCTTTATGCAAAGCAAGAATATAAAAGTAAATTATCTGTTACTTACCCGAATCCGGAGTTCTCCAGGAGCGTTCGCCGATCTGCCCCGTAGTGTGTCTGATGCTGCCATATTCTACCGGGCCGAGGAGGGGAGCTCGACGGAAAAGGTGTTCTGGTCTCAATATGCTGAGGCCGAACATCCGGTGCCCCTGAGCGACCAGCTGAAGAAGCTGGTCGAGCTCCACAAGGTGGCCGAACAGGCCATGAAGGGGCTCATAGTTCGGCTGTGGCCTTGAGAAGCCATGCATGGGAGTTACTTCGGTCTGGTGCGGCGGATAGTGGACGCTTGTCCATGGATTGAAGTCATCAAGCGCTCCGTCTGTATTTTAGGTGCCCGTTGGGACCTCGCCCATGCCAATGTGCACTGGGGCAAGCTGGACGCTGAGAAGCTATTGACGGACGCGCCACCGCCGGGCAAGGAGTATCGCACGTCCGAGATGTATTATAAGGCCGTCCTGAAGGGTGCCCACCTTATAGCGGGTGAATGCTCCAAAGATGTAATATTTGAGTAGACTCGCATCCTTTATCCTGTACGCTGAAAACTTTGTTCATATGCGTTAAGCAACGCTTGTTAATTTAAAATATTACCTTCTGTGCGGCCGTTTATCAAATCTGAGAGATGCAAGTCGTCGGCTTCTACCCCCATGCCACGAGTGCTGGGGTGTTCGGGATAAACCTGAGCGATCTTGTTCCCATTCTTGGGTCCATCTAGGGAGGCGCTCAGCACAACGAACAAGGCCATCGGACTTATAATGCTTTATCACTCTCACTTAGCCATAGAATTCTATAATTTTAAATTTCGGCGAAGCCCCTAGTATTCGGAAGACCGAGTTCGGGGCACTATCCACGCCTAGGACGGATAAGTCTAGCTCCTCGCTCTAAGAGGCATAAGTCTTTAAGGACTCGAAAAACCTCGCGAACAGCGACCGGTCTCTCGCACTATCATGACGGTCAGTTTTAGCTTTCTCTACTGAGGTGTTAACCCAGCTCAACTAGGGCACAATCGCAGTAGTTCTCCCAGCGCAACCTTATCCAACATTGCGGAACGTAAGGTACCAAAACATGGGAGCCGGGCAAACCCAACTATTGACCCAAGACATGATTAAGAGCCTATGCATATAGTGCTATAAGTTCGGGGTGCCGCACTCATGAGAGTGTTCAGTCTTCTGACACCATGTTATGGGGTGCTTAAGCCCCTGGTGTATTGGCCGTACCAAAGTGTACGGTCGCATAATGTCATGACTGGACATACTTGTATAAAATAGATGAATACAATAATAGATAAGAGCTATGTATTGTTTATTAAAAAAGGACTGCTATGGAAGCAGAACGATACAAATAGTGCGGTAAGCAAGAGATGGGATTATTTGACATGTCCCCCCTCCAGGGGCAAGCTGCGGTACTTTAAGTAAAACAGGTATTTAGCTCATTATAGAGACCACCTGGACATTTGACGTGGCTTGTTCTCTCCCTGACTATTGCATCGTGTGTTCGGCGAGTGTGTTGCCGGACAGGCCTTCCGAATAGTTGGGTCCTGAAAGTATAAGAAAAGAAACGGCGGAATAGGGAGCCCCTTAGTGCGGTTGAGCCGCATTCTGGGCGTGCCGTAGTTGTGCCCCTCCCCTTATGCCCATGGTATTTCCAAAGTGTAATTATGTACGCGTGGTACCGATATCACCATCTGGCGAGGGCTGGGGCTGGGGCCGCACTACTATGCTTGCTTGAAACGTGCCAGCCGGATTTGTTGTAGGTTACTTTGGGCGCGCTTGACGTTGTCCGGTCGTTTAACACCCGTATTGGAGAGTTTCCTTGAGAGGCTGCTCTATACTTCCGCCACTAGGGCTGCTGTGTGCTCCTTCGTTCGGAGAGAGCGTTCGGTGTTTCCATTTACCGTAATGACTCCACAAGGAGCTAGCATCTTGAGCTTGAGATATGCATAGTGCAGCACCGCATTGAATTTTGCGAATGCGGTTCATCCGAGTAGGGCGTGATAGCCACTGCGGAATGGGACTATGTTGAAGATTAACTCTTTGCTTCGGAAATTATCCGGGGATCCGAAGACCCCTTCAAGTGTAACCGAGCCTGTACAGCTGGCTTCTACACCTGGTATGACGCCTTTAAATGTTGTCTTTGTGGGTTTAATCCTTGACGGATCTATACCCATTTTTCGCACTGTATCCTGATAAAGCAGGTTCAGGCTGCTGCCGCCATCCATGAGGACTCTAGTGAGGTGAAATCTGTCAATGATTGGGTCCAGGACCAATGCGGCGAATCTGCCGTGACGGATGCTAGTGGGGTGGTCCCTTCGATCAAAAGTGATCGGGCAGGAGGACCATGGGTTGAACTTGGGGGCGACTGGCTCCAACGTGTAGACGTCCTTGAGAGCATGCTTCCGCTCCCTTTTGGGGATGTGGGTTGCGTATATCATGTTCACTGTCCGCACTTGCGGGGGGAAGCCCTTCTGTCCTTTGTTGTTCGGCTGCCGGGGTTCCCCTCGTCATTGCTATGCAGCCCCTTGTCTCTTGTTTCGGCACTTAACTTGCCTTCCTGCTTGAACACCCAACAATCCCTGTTGGTGTGGTTGGCTGGTTGTTCGGGGGTGCTGTGTATCTGGCACGAGCGATCGAGTATCTGGTCTAAACTGGATTGGCCCGGAGGGTTTCTTTTGAATGGCTTCTTCCGTTGACCGGGCTTAGAGCCTCTGAATCCGGCATTAACTGACGTATCCTCAGTAATATCACCGTTAATGCGGCGCTTGTGCTTGTTGCGACGTGACCTGCCATTGTTGTCCTTGGTAACCGAATTGCCAGGGCTCTTGGTTATGTTATTGCTACGAGCTAGCCAGCTGTCTTCGCCCGCACAAAAGCGTGTCATGAGTGTCATGAGGGCTGCCATAGATTTCGGCTTTTCCTGTCCTAGGTGTCGGGCAAGCCATTCGTCTCGGATGTTGTGCCTGAAGGCTGCAAGGGCCTCGGCGTCCGGACAGTCGACTATTTGATTTTTCTTGGTGAGGAACCGTGTCCAGAATTGTCTGGCCGATTCCTCTGGCTGCTGGATTATGTGCCTTAGGTCATCAGCGTCTGGCGGTCGCACATAAGTGCCCTGGAAGTTGTCAAGGAACACGGATTCCAGGTCCTCCCAGCAACTAATTGACTCTGCTGGCAGGCTGTTAAGCCAATGCCGAGCTGGTCCTTTAAGCTTGAGCGGGAGGTATTTGATGGCGTGTAGATCATCACCATGGGCCATGTGGATATGAAGGAGATAATCCTCGATCCATACCGCGGGATCAGTTGTGCCATCGTATGATTCGATGTTTACGGGTTTAAAACCCTCGGGGATTTGATGATCCATTACTTCGTCTGTGAAGCATAGTGGGTGTGCGGCGCCCCTGTACTGGGCTTTATCGCGACGCAGCTCGGATGAGCTTTGTCTGTTGTATTCGGCCTGGCCGTATTTATCATATCCGGCGTGATGGTCATCACCACGTGATGTGGGGCGCCCACACGATCCGTAGATCGATCTTGTTTGCCTTGCCTTATCCTCCAATATGTCTTGCAGGTCTGTTGCGTTCCCCTATGCTCTGGTATTCTTAGAGTGTCGCCGGGGTGCGGCTTGTATTGAGGGCCGAAAGGCCTCTCTGTCGCAGCCACGGGGTGGCCAATCGGGCGCATCGTACGCTGGTGATGTAGGTTTAGTTGCTTCCTCCTCTAGTTGGGGTAGCAGCCTGCGCTTTGGGTAACTCTTGGAGGGGCGTTCGAGTTTTTACTCTTCGGCCGCCAAGACTTCAGTCCATCTGTCGGCTAGCAAGTCTTGGTCAGCTCTAAGATGCTGCTGTTTTTTCTTGAGGCTGCTCGCCGTGGCCATAAGCCTGCGTTTGAAACGCTCTTGTTCGACGGGATCCTCTAGCACGACGAATTCGTCGTCGTCGAGGTTTGCCTCGTCTTCGGAGGGAGGCATATAATTGTCGTCCTCGACCTCTCTGTCACTGCTCTCTCATCAGGGCTAGCTCCTTCGTCCTCCTGCGCTGAATCCTGCTGGAGGGGGTTGTCTTCGGCACTGTCCGGGGTGTTGATGTCTCCTGTGCCGGATTCGCCGTTCTTGCTTTGGCGGGATTTAGAGCGGCACCACTGACGTCAGCGCTTGGATTGCTTCTTGGAGGAGTCGTCCTCCGCTTTTTCATCACCATCCCCTGCTTTGGGGGTGTCCACCATGTATATGTCATATGACGAGGTGGCCTCCTAGTGCCCTATAGGTGCTGGTTCTTGGTCGTCTCCTTCATCGGCATCCCTACCGTCGATGTCTTCGGAATCAAAGTCGAGCATGTCGGTTAGATCGTCGACAGTGGCTACAAAGTGGGTGGTGGGTGGGTTTCGAATTTCTTCATCGTCCGCATCCCAACCATGTTGGCCATAGTTCGGCCAGGGTTCCCCTGACAAAGAGGGAGACTTTAGTGAATTCAGGATATCGCCAAAGGGCGAGTGCTGAAAGACGTCCACGGTGGTGAACTCCATGATCGGAGCACAATCGGGTTCGATCGGAAGGGGTGCGGAAGATTCGGAGTCCGGAACGGAGTCCAGCACCTTGGAGTCACGGGCCTTGCAAAGGACTAGGCTGGTATTCGGCTCTATCGCCGTAGAGATTGCGGCTCCTGGGGCAGTGTCCAACCAACAGTCCCCGACTGGCGCAGCCGGCTCCGAGCTGGTGGTCGGAGCGGGCACTTGAGCGGCGCTCTGGGTGCTGTCCGGCGGCAGAGCTAGATCATGCCCAACGTGACAGTGCGGCGCGCTCGGCCGTGGCTTGAATACGTCGAAGATCAAGTCCCCGCGGATGTCGGCCGTGTAGTTTAAGCTTCCAAACCTGACCTGATGGCCAGGGGCATAGCTTTCGATCTGCTCCAGATGGCCAAGCGAATTGGCCCGCAGTGCAAAGCCGCCGAATACGAAGATCTGTCCGGGAAGAAAAGTCTCACCCTGGACCGCGTCGTGGTTGACGATCGAAGAAGCCATCGGGCCTAAGGGTGACGACACACAGGAACTCTCAATGAAAGCACCAATGTCGTGTCAAAACCGGCGGATCTCGAGTAGGGGGTCCCGAACTGTGCGTCTAGGCGGATGGTAACAGGAGACAAGGGACACGATGTTTTTACCCAGGTTCGGGCCCTCTCGATGGAGGTAAAACCCTACTCCTGCTTGATTAATATTGATGATATGGGTAGTACAAGAGTTGATCTACCACGAGATCAGAGAGGCTAAACCCTAGAAGTTAGCCTATGGTATGATTGTTGTTCGTCCTACGGACTAAAACTCTCCGGTTTATATAGACACCAGAGAGGGCTAGGGTTACACAGAGTCGGTTACAATGGGAGGAGATCTTCATATCGTATCGCCAAGCTTGCCTTCCACGCCAAGGAAAATCCTATCCGGACATGGGACGGAGTCTTCAATCTTGTATCTTCATAGTCCGGGAGTCCAGCCAAAGGTCATAGTCCGGCCATCCGGACACCCCCTAATCTAGGACTCCCTCAAGGACATTCACCTGAAGACTTTCAAGATAATTTTTGGAAACCTAGATTTTCTTCATAGGGGACCCGTTCCTGCAGTTAGTCCCAATATATCTGGCAAATACTTCACCATTCTGATTTTTGAACAGTTTATAGTTGGAGTCAAATGACTCATCAGAAGAATGAGGAGATTCACATGTAAAGCCAGATAAGTTGGATGGATCAACTGGAGGTCCCTTTGCAGCAACCCATGAGGTTTTGGGGTACTGCTCAAGCTTCCAATATGTTCCATCAACATTGAGTTTCCTCTCAAAGGCAATACCCTCTTTCCTAGGGTTTCTATTGAGGATCTACTTTTTGAGCACATCACAAAGAATCTGATGCCCTTTGAGGCTTTTGTACATGCCTGTCGTGTACAATTCCTTCAGCCCTGCATCATTAGTAGTACTATCAATGTCCTCAGATGAGGAATTAGTGATAGCAGAGACAAGTGAAGAATTTGTAACATTTGAAGCATTTGAACATTCAAGTGAGGAATTAGCAGTTTCACGTTCAATGCACTTTAGACATGGGGGAACAAATTCTTCCTGGGTAGCGCTGATTTGTTGAGCAAGTAATGAATCGTGCTCCTTCTGAAGATCTTCATAACACACTCTTAGCTTCTCAAGATCTTGCTTTCTTTGAAGAAATTCATAGGAAAGCTTCTCATGATCAGATGAGAGAGTGTTATGATGACTTTGAATGTTGTCAAACTTAGACTGAAGTCTCTGAAGTTTTTCAGTTAAGTCTTTAGTGCGGTCCATTTCATCACCCAACATATCATCACTTTTGTCAAGCATGTTTCGAAGCTTTTCAATAGCCTTTTGTTGTTTCACAGCAATCTTAGCAAGTTTAGAGTAGCTAGGATTAAGATTTTCATCAGATTCATCCTCACTTGATTCAGAGGAGGGATATTTAGTTACCTTGGTACCCTTTGACATGAAGCATAGTTGGGAGCGTGGTCATTATTGCCTTCGTCAGCATTGTTGGTATTGCCATTTTCTTCAGCGTTGAAGATAGACTTGCTGACAAATGCGGTAGCAAGAGCTAGACTTGCCACACCAGACTCAGACTCCTCGGATGCCTCCTCTTCCTCATGATCCTCAGATTCAGCCTTAGAATCCATTTCCTTAACAATGAATGCCCGAGCCTTCTTGGAGCTGCTCTTCTTGTGAGATGAAGACTTTGAGGATTTTGATGATGAAGACTTTGAAGATTTCTTCTTCTTCTTGGCGTCATCAGAACTATAATCCTTGTATTTCTTCTTCTTCAGTTCCTTGTGCCACTAAGGACAATCTTGAATGTAGTGACCAGGCTTCTTGCATTTGTGGCATAGCCTTTTCTTGTAGTCACCGAATGAGGAATCGTTGCTCCTTGAGGATTTTCCAAAGCGACCACGTCTTGAGAACTTCTGAAATTTCTTCACGAGCAGTGCTAGTTCCTGGCTCAGTTCTTCAAGATCACCAAGGCTGTTGGTAGAGTCTTCTTCCTCAAACTCAGAGACTGCCTTGGCCTTCAGAGCACGTGGTTTGCCATAGCTCGAACCATAGAGATCTCTCTTCTCAGCAAGCTGGAACTCATGAGTGTTTAGCCTCTCGAGGATATCAGCAGGATCAAGTGACTAGTAATCACCACGCTCTTGAATCATCAGTGCCAGAGTGTCAAATGAAGAATCGAGCGATCTCAGCAATTTCTTCACCACCTCATGGTCGGTGATGTCAGTGGCGCCAAGCGCTTGATGCTCATTTGAGATATCAGTGAGACGATCGAAGGTTTGCTGAACATTTTCATTGTCGAGTCTTTTGAAGCGGTTGAAGATATTGCGAAGAACGTCAACACGAGAGTCACATTGAGTTGAGACTCCTTTGTTTACTTTGGAGAGCCTATCCCAGATGAGTTTAGCAGTTTCCAAAGCACTCACTCTACCATACTGCCCTTTAGTCAGATGGCCACATATGATATTCTTCGCTTGAGAATCGAGTTGCTTGAATCTCTTCACATCAGCAGCATTCAGATAAGGTGTGACTGAGGGAACACCATTTTCCACAACATACTAGAGATCGTTGTCAATTGCTTCAAGATGCATTCACATCTTATTCTTCCAGTAGGGGTAGTCCGTCCCATCGAAGGTAGGACACCCAGAAGAGACCTTGATCATACCTGCGATCGACATAACTAGAACTCTAGGTGGTTAAACCAAAATCACACAGAACAAGGGAGTACCTTGCTCTGATACCAATTGAAAGTGCGATATATCGACTAGAGGGGGCGTGAATAGGCGATTTTTATGAATTCTTCACTGAGGAATTTGCTGGTGAGGAAATTCCTAAATGAAGAACTACTTGCAGCAGAATAAGTACTCAGAAAGGAACATAACAGAACACAGGCATAGTCATCATGATGAAATGAAGACAAGCACAGAGTACAGAAAGCGTAAACACAGGATAACACAAGGGAGAAGACGAACAGACTAAAGAAATAGAGCTGAGGAAATTGACAAAGTCTTCAGTCAAAGTCTTCAAACAGATATGAACAGGCACACAACAACATACATGAGGAATTTAAAGAGTTGAGGAAATAGAACCAGTAAGCTCGGTGAAGACAATGATTTGGTAGACCAGTTCCAACTGCTATCTCAGTTGTACATCTGGTTGGAGCGGCTGAGTATTTAAACTCAAGGAGACCCAGTCCCGGACACACAGTCCTCACCGTATTCTCCTTGAGCTAAAGTCACACAGACCTCGCCCAATCACTCGCGATAAGTCTTCAGGTGACTTCTGAACCTTCACAAACTCGGTCACTTGGCGATCCACAATTCCTCTTGGATGCTCTAGACCTTGACGCCTAACCGTCTGGAAGAAGCACAGTCTTCAAAGGAAACAAGCACCGGATCCACGTAGGATCAAACTCTCCAGTGATGCTCAATCACTTGGGGTTTTGTAGGTTTGGGTTTGGGATTTCCTCACTTGATGATTTTCACTCAAAAGTCCTCGGAGGATGGGTTGCTCTCAAATGACAAGTGTTAGTTTCTCTCGGAGCAACCAACCAGCTAGTGGTTGGAGGGGGTGGCTATTTATAGCTGGGGAGCAGCCCGACATGATAAGACATAAATGCCCTTGTCTGATATGACCATTAGGTGGGTAGATATTTTGGGACAGCTGGCGCATAGCATAGCAACGGTCGGAATATTTGAGGTTCGAATTCCTCAGTGCTATCATGTTCCTCACTTGGTAGGCAATCCGCACTGGCGAATTCCTAACTCATCAGTCAGAACAAATTCCTCAGAGACTAGAAGAATTTCGTCTCTGTCACTGAAGAATATGGCTGAAATGTGCGAGATTTCCAATGGCTTCACTCGAAGGGATTGGTAGGTGTAGGATTTGAGTTGAGCATCACATGGAAATTTCTCCTTAGTATTTCCTTGACCCCCCTTTAACAGTATGGTGTTTCCTATGACTCAAGAAAGGTAAAATGAAACTATGAAAACAAAAGTCTTCGTGCTTCATGTTCCTCGAATGATTACCAAGTCTTCAAGGTCACACCAATTTCTTCACTTTCAAAGTCTTCAAAAATCCAAAGTCTTCAGTCGAAGAACTTCATTTTTAGGGGTCGACTTTCTCTGTAAATATCAAACTCCTCATAGACTTATAGACCTGTGTACACTCAAAAATGCATCAGTATCTTAACCTATAAGTCTTGAATACACCAAAATCACTAAGGGGCACTAGATGCACTTACACCAGTCTAGTTATCGATTGCCTAGGGACAAATAACTTTCTCGTGACAAAAAGCTCTCTACAAAAACTAACTTAGTTATGTCTTCATCTAAACAGCCCCTACCTTTTATTTATGCACTCTTTATTTTCTTGCAAACCTATCCAACAACACCTACAAAGTACTTCTAGTTTCATACTTGTTCTAGATAAAATGAACGTTAAGCGTGCGTTGAGTTGTATCGGTGGTCGATAGAACTTGAGGGAATATTTGTTCTACCTTTATCTCCTCGTTGGGTTTGACACTCTTACTTTTTGAAAGAGGCTACAACTGATCCCCTATACTTGTGGGTTATCATGACCCCATATGACCCGCTCCCGGTGCTCACGCCGCCCACTTCTGCCCGCGCCACAGCTCGGCAACCTCTCGTGTCGCACCACCCACTGTCGCCCCTGCCTCGCTTCTCACTCTGCTCCGGCGCCGCACTCGCGTCGCCGGCCAGCCGCTGCTCGCCCCTCGCACGCGCCTCACCCCGCGTCCGCATCCAGTAGGCCTTGCCTACCTCCAAACGCCGCTCCGGCCGCCTAGCCGGCGGCGCGGCCACCGGCCTCCCCGGCTTCGGTGCCCGGCCGGGTACACCCGCCCCTGGGCGTGTGCCAGCTCGGGCCACGCCCGCAGCGCCTAGCGCCTGCTTCCCATGTGCCCTTTAAAGGCCCGGGGCCAATGACAGGGGACCCACCCTGAGAATGTTTTCAAGAAAAAATGAATTAAAAAATATATAATAAAAATAAATAATAATTAAAAGTAATAATTGATTAATTAACTTGATTAACTTAACATGTTACTTAAACTAATTAACTAGGCTAATTAGTTAATAGTCAATGACAGCGGGCCCCACTTGTCAGTTTGACCAGTCAACGGTCAGCGTTGACCGCTGTCATCATGATGACGTCATAAAATAATTTTCAAATTAAATTTATTCTGTTAATTCTAAAAATTATTTAAAACTTTGAAAATTAATATGAAAGAAACCGTAGCTCGGATGAAAATACTTTATACATGAAAGTTGCTTAGAACGATGAGATGAATCTGAATACGCAGCCAGCCACACGTCCCTAGCATAGTGAACATCCAACATTTCATCTCCGGTTCATCTATCCGAAAACGCGGAACACCGGGGATACTTTCCTGGATGTTTCCCCCCTTCACTGGTATCACCTACTACCGTGTTAGGGCACACCTAGCACCGCTCTTTGTGATGTCATGCATCGTCAAGCTTATGTTTGCATTATATTTATTGTTTCTTACCCCTCTTCTCTCAGGTAGACTACGAGACCGGCGCCGCTGCTGTCCCGGTCGACTCCGGAGTTGACGACCCCTCCTTTTTGCTAGAGAAACCAGGCAAGCCCCTCCCTAGATCACCAGATATCGCCTATTCCTTCACTCTACTGCTTGCATTAGAGTAGTGTAGCATGTTACTATTTTGGTTAATCCTATTCTGTTGCATAGCCTATCATTGTTGCTACAGTTGATGATACCTTATGTGTGATCCTAAATACTTAGTATAGGATGCTAGTTTATCATCTATGGCCCTACATTCTTGTCCATCTGACTTGCTATACTATTGGGTCATGATCACTCGGGAGGTGATCACGGGTATATACTATACATACTTACATACTATAAAGTTGGTGACTAAAGTCGGGTCGGCTCGTAGAGTACCTGCAAGTGATTTGGATATGGGGGCTGAAAGGACAGGTGGCTCCATCCAGGTAGTGGTGGGCCTGGGTTCCCGACGACCCCCAAGTGTTATTTTGAGGCGGAGCGACAGGGCAGGTTGTGGCCACCTAGGAGACAGTTGGGCCTGGCCCTGGTCGATGTCCGCGGTTACTTCAAAATAACACACTTAACGAGATCTTGGTATTTGATCTGAGTCTGGCCGCTGGCCTATACGCACTAACCAACTATGCGGGAACAGTTATGGGCACTCGACGTTGAGGTATCAGTCGAAGCCTTCTTGATGTCAGCGACTGAGCGGCGCGCGCCGGGTTGGACCGCATAATGCAACTTCCTTGGTAATGAAGGTTGCTAGGTCTACTCACCGGCCGCCCTTGCAATGTGCAAGTGTGCAATGGGCGATGGCCCAGACCCCTGCGCGCATAGGATTTAGACCGGCATGCTGACCTCTCTATTGTGCCTAGGTAGGGCTGCAACATGTTGATCTTCCGAGTCCAGGCATGACACAGGAAAGTGTGTCTGGCCAGAGGGATCGAGCGTGTTGGGAAATGTGGTGCACCCCTGCAGGGAAGATTATCTATTTGAATTGCCATGTCCCTCGTAAAAGGATGACCGAGTTGTACCTTGACCTTATGACAACTAGAACCGAATTCTTAATAAAAACACACCCACACAACACTACAAAAAAAAGAAACATCCGTGACATTTTGGGCCGAACAAAAAAAATATGTCATACTTATGACACTTCTATGACGATAATTGTGACAAAACCTGGTATCATCATAGATGTGGTGGGCTCCTACTTCTATGACAAAAAATCATGACAGAAAATGGGCTTTTCGTCCTGGGTGGGCCGAAGACGCAGCTGCGTGACATTCTTTGGGCCGTCCATGACGGAAAAAACCGTGGTAGAAGCGAGGGCAAGGAAAATTTCAGCGAGTTCCCGGTTACGATGGGTGGTCGGGGGCCGAGCGATGCGTGTTTCTCTCATACACGTACGCGTGTCTGCGAGGCGTTGGGATCTAACTGAACCCGAGTGAGGCGTTGGGCTCTAACTGAACCTGAGCGATTGCACTGCAGGCTACGCATTACTGAACCTGAGCGATCGATCGATGGCTGTTAACTCAACTCGATCGAGCGATTCCTTCGCTACTGCTGCTAACTGAAGCCGATCAATGGTGCCTCTAGATGAACAGTGGGCGTTGCGGGGGGTTTGGATGAAAAATGAGTAGTGGGGGTGGATGAACAGGACCCCGTGCCGTTGCCTCTGGATGAACAGGACCCCGATCGATCGAGCCGGTTGGGGCTGGATGAACAGGACCCCGTGGAGGGCTGGATGAACAGGACGACCCCGTGGAGGGCTGGATGAATAGTATATGGTGGAGGGGTGGATGAACAGTAGCCCGTGGAGGCGTGGTTGAATAGGAGACCGTGGAGGGGTGGTTGAACAGTAGCCAGTGGAGTAATGCACGGTGGAGGCTGGATGAACAGTCGCAGGTGGAAGCTGGAGGAGGTTGATGGTGGATGAACAGTAGCCCATGGAGGCCGGAGGAGGTCGACGGTGGAGATGAACAGTATCCCATGGAGTCCCGTTTTGCGATACGCCACACCCCTCCCGATGAACAGGACCCCCGTTTCGATCGTAGCGCTCCAACACAAGTCCGTTTCGTCCGTTTTGTGGTACGCCACACCCACCCGATCAGCAGGACCCCCGTTTCGGCCGTAAGAGGTTCGTTTCCTCCATTTTGCGGTATGCCAGACCCCTCCCGATGAACAGGATCCCGTCTCGAACATGGTCGGTCGAAGACAAGGCCATTTCCTCCGTTTTGTGGTACACTAGGCCTCGTTTCCATCGCATGTTCAGTCCAAGCCCTCCCAATGAACACGACGATGCATTCCGTTCCGACCCAGCCGGTTGGCTCCCCATGAACATGACGACGACGTTGTTTCTCCGTTCCAACCTAGCCATGTACACGAACCCTGGCTGTACGTATGCGTGAGTAGGTGTTCGAGACCCTACCCGTATGAACACATACGTGGCCGTATTTTCTTTCTTGCACACTGGACGCTGTACGTATGTGTACATGCTACGTGCGCGCCTCTACTAAGACACGTGCGCGCCTCTAAATCCAACAGTATGTACGTACACGTTTGCGACCAGAATGACAACGCTACGTACGCTTCGACCAGGTGGGTCCCGACTGTCAGGCACTTCCTTGTGTGCGAAGATGTAGCTGGTGGTTCCCAGCAGTCAGGGGGCAAAATCATTTTTTTGCCCGGACGCACTTCCTTGCGTGCGAAGATGTAGCTGGTGGGTCCCAGCAGTCAGGAGGAAACGTTTTTCTCGCGAAATACGGTGGCCCATCCGGTGGGTCCCCGCTGTCAGGTGGAGAAATAATTATTTTGCGCATAATAAGGAGGCACTTCCTTGCTGCGACCGTGGACCCAGCTGTCAGCCTCTCCACTTATAGTCCACGTCCGATGGAAGCCGTTCCTTGACCACGTTGACCACACCGCACCGAGAGCACCAGGGCGGTGGACGACGGCGAGGCCTAGGAAGGGGACGACGCGGATCCGGGGAAGACGCGGCACTAGATGCCCACGCATAGAGGAGTATGAGGGTTCACTGGTTCGGCTGCGATGTGAGGCTGCCGTCACCGTAGAATAACAGGGGGTGTGGGCGAGTAGAGAGATGGCCTGGCCATCGGTGGGAGTAGTATGGGGGCGGTGAGGCCTCCGCGGCAGCATAGTCGACCACGGGAGGCGGGAGCAAGCGGCACGACCGGTGCTGCTTTGGGCGGCTGGAGCAAGAAGACCAGAGGTTGAAGAAGCACTATGGCCGTTGGATGGACATCATACGGTCACTAGAGTATTGACTAAGTTGACAAAGCCCTCCGTCCCCATCAACTTAGTAAGCCCACAAGTCATCCACCCACTATGGTGGGTCCCAGCTCGTAGGGGGGTATTCATTTTTTTGTGCGTAATAAGGAGGCACTTCCTTGCGTGCGAAGATATAGCTGGTGGGTCCGACCTATCAGCGCGGGGCACGTTTTTTTCACAAAATATAGAGGACCTTCCGGTGGGTCCCAGATGTCAGCTGGAGGAATCATTATTTTGCGCATAATAAGGAGGCATTTCCTTGTGTGCAGCCATGGACCCAGCTGTCAGCCTCTCCAGGTACAGTCCACGTCCGATGGAAGTCGTTCCATGACCATGTTAACCACGCCGAGCCGAGAGCACCAGGGCGTTGGACGACGGCGAGGCCTAGGAATGGGACAACACGGAGCCGGGGAAGACGCGGAACTGGATTCCCACGCAGAGAGGAGTACAAGGGTTCACTGGTTCAGCTGCGGTGTGAGGATGCCGTCGCCGCAGGGCCAGGCTAGTGGTGGGAGTAGTAGGGGGCAGTGAGGCCTCAACGGCAGCACAGCCGGGCACTGGAGGCAGGAGCAGGCGGTCTCGCCGGCGCTGGTTTGGGCGGCTGGTGCAAGAATAGCAGCACTTGAGGAAGCAGTAGGACCGTTCGATTCAAATCCAACGTTTACTGCTCCTACAATCGTTTGTTGACTAAGTTGACAAGCCCTGGGTACGCGTCAACTTAGTAGGCCCACAGGTCAGTCTCCCAACCGGTGCGCCCCAGATGTCAGTGGGAGGAATCATTTTTTTGCGTAATAAGGAGGCAGTTGATTGTGTGCGACCAGGCTAGCAGAGGGAGTAGGGTGGGCCGGGGAAGCCTGCATGGCATCACAGCGGGCCACAAGAGGAGGGAGCAGGCAGTCCCGCCGGCGCTAGTTTAGGCACCTGGAGCAGGAAGTTCAGAGATTGAAGAAGCACGGCGGCCGTTGGATGGACATCCAACAATCACTCCTGCTAGAATCGTGTGTTGACTGACAAAGGCTTGCGTAAACAAGTCAGCCTCGAAATATGTGGCGTGTACATCCCATTTGCTATTATTTTTATAATTTTTACTCATTTTCTAATTCATATGTAAATTATTGTAGCCTGTTTTCAATTTTTAGAATTGCTACCCATTTTTTGGTGAGTACCAGGGTTAAAAAAATAACTAAATATGTGTAAAATTTTGAAAATTCGCAAATTTTGGCTGGGGAACAAAATATTCTTAATCCAAAAATTAGTAGCCATACTAAAACAAATTTAAAAATAAATTAGTACTATGTCATGTTAAATCCAATGAAATACTATAAAATATCAGTGAAGAACAAAAACAAAAAAAGAAACTAATATCACATTTGCTATAATTTTGTTGGAATTTTCAACCCTTTGATATTACTTTTAACAGACACTGACCATACTCTTTGGCCAGGCCGGAATGCATCCATCCTCATCTTGAAAGATTTGCAGCCCAGTAAGTCGAAGAAAACAAATAGGCCTAGCTTGGGTATTCTTCAAAAAGAAATACTGGGCTACCTATTTTCCCAAAAAAAAACCTGCTGGGCTGGTCATGTTGTTAGACGGGCCACAGAGACCGCACAACCCAGTTTATAGCCTGCTCCTCCGGATTACTACTCAAAAAAAGTTGTGTAATTCTGTCGTTAATTGACTATACGTTAAAAATGATGTGGGTCCCGGATATCAGCAGGGTGGATTAGAGTAAAAAACGAGGGGTGCATCTGAGTAGTAAAAGAGGCGCTTGCTTGTGTTCGGGAGTGTACCTGGTGGGTCCGTACTGTCATACTCACAACTACAGTTCTCTCTCGATTCACTATGTTGGCAGGTATCATTTTGAAAAAGAACTATGTTGACAGGGCCGGATGATGGCGTCGTGGCAAGTGCACCAAGGCGGAGGATAAAGTGATGTCGCCAATGTGCTGGGCTGGGTTGGACATTCTTATTGAAAAATAAAAATGGACCGGAACTATTTACGACGTTGACTACGATTTGCATGGGTCCGCTCGTTGCAGGAAGAAAATGCTGGGAGAAAGAAGATTGGTCGCTATCTTTGCTTAAGAATAATATCGACTGAATGTAACGACACTATCATAGGAAATAATATCCTCCTGTTAAATCATGAATTTAAAGAACTAGTGCATGAGCATTTAGCTTTATTTATTTATTTACTTATTTATGTTTAGGGGGCCATGAGCATGTACATGGGCCGGATTCATGTGAGAGCCTCCCTTCTAGTTAATTATGGGCTCCTCTATTGGGCCTTCATAAGTGGGCTGCATGTTATCAACAAGTGGAAAATGTGTTCCGTATGAAAAATAGTATGCGTTACGTACGGTACGGGACACTAAGGATCGAATCGTGCAACGACTTCCAAAACATTGTGTTTGTCGTTCTAACAACACATTTATTCAACCAACAGACGAAATATACTACTGATTGTACATTGAAAATAGTAGCAGCAACAACCAGGGCTGGGGGTGCAACAGAAGTAGTAAGCAGGCCAGAAGAGTGAAGATGCAGCTCTCTCTTCCAAACCAAACATCAGCCATTATTACAAAAGGGCTACCAAAAAAGAACAAGTGTATGCATCAAACTAAATAAAGATCCTACTACACCAAGTGTACGCAACTAACTAACTGGCTCAGTTAGATGTTACTATTTATTAAGTAGTGGAGATCGATTGGCGGCTTGAACCAGATGGGTGCCTCACGAGGGAAACTCCAGCCAGTAGCTCGAAGTCTGATACTTGTGACCCTCTCTCCTACTTTGGGCTGCAGAGCATGGCGGCACATATCAGGGTATGGTGCATGCAGAGACGCATGGTACGCTGTGTACACACAATTTTGCCTGATGAACGAAACTGCGCTACCATCATGATCCTTGCGGTCGGTTATCTCCTGGTTAATCGGATAATTCAGTCCGACAAACAGAGAGCGTGTACCAAGGCTACTTACCAGCCTCCAGCCAAAAATTCCTGAAGGCCTAGAGAAGCTGGGATCCTGCTCAAAGACCTTGCAGTGACTATGATTGTATTCCGTGAAACAACACGTCTGGTACGTGCAAACGATCATCAATCGTTCGCCATCATCTGATCGAGCTAGGAACCACCTGCAACTGCCATGCCACTTTTCTTTGAAAGGTTCTGGGATTAGGAAGGGTAGGGATACCAGGCGGCCTACAACATCATATCAAGTTGGAGTCAAATAAAAAAGGGCTCTTGATGTAGTCGATCTTAAGATCAACATGTTATGAGCATGAATATTTTTTCAGTAAATGTTGACAGTAATATAAGCAAGCCATCATGATATCATAGGAAAGTAACATACTGCTGTAACAGCCGATTGTAGCGATGACTGGAGAAGGCCAGTAATACGTCCAGCCATAGAAGGAGTCGACAACGTAAATGAATCCCTTGTGTTGAATGGCATCAGAGAACCACGGATGATGTATGATCCTGTGATGGACGTGCAGATTTATCCACTTACCATAGTAACCTGTCAGATAGGCGAGACCGCGGTTGAAGAACGCAATTATCCTGAAGTCTACATAATTTGCAGATCTTGTGGGCACTTGGCAGATTACAACCTTGAGAAAATCAAACTTGGTATCATGTTGGCTGTAAGATTCCGAGTATTCTGGGCCGCGGTGCCAAAGCAGTGCAGTGTTAATCGAAGGAAGGGGGATCAATCGCTGGGTGTAGACCTCCACGAGCATCCAACTGCCGCGACCGTCGACGAGCACCATCCAAGACGTGTTCATGCCGACCCAGTACATATCGTTAATGTAGTTGAGGGTGACAGGGATCGGATCGCAGTCAAGGGGGTTGATGCTCGCCACCCTACGATCGTTAAGCTGCGTGGCACGCTATTTCTAAAGATCAGGCGGCATCAGCAAGCAAGGAGCTGGCTTAAAAATCTCCGGCCTGAGGGCTTTGAGTAAACGGTACAGCCCCGACGAGCATGCGGCGAGTGGCATGGTACTGAGATTGTCCACACGCGAAACAATGAGCGTGATTACCTCTATGAGGAGCGAATTCCAGCCACTCTTTTGGCGGACGCTGCTCGGTTCTGCCATTGTTAGTGCTTGGGTTTTAGACGAGGGGGGAGGCGCCTTAGCGGGGATGGAAGATTGGACGAGATTATGTGCGGACAAATATGGAGAAGCGAATATGTGCTGCGGGAAGTGGACAGGTGATGATGACTATAGCATGCCGCTTGACTTACGAGACACATGCGAGCAGCGTAGGGTCATATCGATACCAGACAACTTTCTTGAGTGATCACAGTACTGGTACTCCCTACAGTACCTACTACTATGCCCTAACTTGCTTGAGTAGAGTAGTAGAGTAGGACTCTGCTCTACTACTAGCACCGGAGGAGTAGTATATTCTAATCTAAAATAGTTACAAATTTCAATGCCCGATCGTGGAACGACTACGAACCGTGCTCAAAGACCGTGTCTACGTGGTGTTTGGAATTATATGCAAAAAAATAGCAAGATGCCCGTTCATTGCACGGCACACCATCATCACAGACTCGGTTTTTTCTCTACTCCTACTCCTATAAAAGACTCAGTTGGTGATGATGGAGGCGAGGAGGCGTGTTCAGCCGGGCATGCAGCGGACGGTGCAGTACTATTCGATTTGTTATAAAAACAAAGAGGAGTAGTAGAGATAGAGATAAGAGTAGAGATAGAGACTTAGGGAGGAGCACGAGGTTGTGGGAGATAAGGATGAACGAGGCAAGGCCTTATCTGTAAATGTGGAGAGAGGTGCGGGTATCTTTTGTAAAATTGTCATAGTTGGATTTCTACCCGTTATATGTAGATCGGACGGTCTATATTACAAGATGGCGGGCACACCATCATCACCAACTCGGTTTTCTATAAGAGTAGATATAGGTAGATAGAGACTAGGGAGTACTAGTAAGGACACCATCTACTGCTTCGTGTGCTACTCCTGCGCTCCATTTGGCGGCCGCAACGTCCCCTACATCCACTCCCTCCTGCGCTCCATTCGCAAGCACTGTTGAAATTTGGGGAGTGCACTCTCGCGACTGCTGGCAGCCACGACTTCACCGACGACCACTTCTTCCCCGACCTCGGCAACCTCTTCCTCAACGACATGGGCGACAACCTCAACGCCAACGGTGCTGCTCCCGTTGCACCGTATGTGTTTCTATCATTCCTGTTCGAAATCATGGTAGAATTCATGTTCTACTCTGTATCCTACTATGCTGCTAGTCCACATGATTAGTTTCATCTCTGTTATAGCCGTCATGATTTATTTTGTGCTTATTCGGATTAAATCTCGTAGTAACTTCTCATATATTCAACTGGCGCAACGTCCCCTACAGCCACTCCCGTTTCATGGACGGCCTGGTTGATGCCTCCAAGGAGCCCTTCGTCTACTATTATGAGTGCCTGATGCCGTTTTGGGGCTCGCCGGCGGACATGGTGCATCACCTCATGGATGCGTGAAGCAGTCACTACTGGCCCTTGGCGGAGAACATCAAGTACGAGACGTGCTACCCGTTCACCATGCCAGAGTCACTGGAGGATCACCGCCGCTTGCTAGTCTCGAAGGAGGACGGCGGCATCTTCCTCTTGATCATGGGCACCGACGAGGCCCGCGCAGGCCGCCGCCCCGTCTCTGTAGTGTGCGTCAGGGGCGACGCCGCTGACACTGACACTGACACGAGGCCGATGTACGGGTGCGTGCTTAGTGTTACTACCCCTCTGGGTCACGTGGGCGGCGACACCGGCCTCATCGAACAGACTTGGACTCTGCGGAGCTGGGACTTTCTCATCGATGTGGACTTGGAAAACCCATGGTCTCGTTTACCCGCCAACGCGGTGCACGGGGACTCCAAGGAGGTTCACCTGGACATACGCATTATCAAGTTAAATGTTGATCATTAGTCTTCACTCAATGTAATCCGCTGTTTAAGCATGTGGAGACTTCCATGCATGATCTTGCTCTACTGGAGTATCGCGCATGAATAAAAGTGTATCCGTTTATGGTTTAGTCTAGAATCTTCATGTATGAACTTTTACTACAGTACTGGTGAAAGACTTACTATGAACCATTTCTTACATCTCCTCTGCCCCTTCCAAGTCATCCTGATTTAATCCCTCCGTCTAGGTGTATAAGGGCATGGTTAATACTTAATAGTATAGCCAACTGTTGACTATAAGAAAGTGCCATGTCATCTGTAGTCAACATGTATAACAATCAATACTCAAAAACTAATTCTTAAAGATCATTTCTTGCAAAGCAGAATAAGTGTTATTTATTCACAAGTTTTGGATGCACGTTGAACAACGCTTTTGTTTGCAAAAGATACCTTTTTATCTATTTCACCCAGATATTTGTGAGCTCCAGAGATGAAATAATATCCGAAGCAACCTATCGATACCCGTTACACATGAGATGACCCCCACATCCTTTGTCAAAATAAACAACTCCCCGATCAATGCATTTCACTCTTCCGTGCAATGCATAGGGACCTTACTATAGATTAGTAAGACCAAAAATTGAACTAACATT
This sequence comes from Triticum dicoccoides, assembly GCF_002162155.2. Taxonomy (NCBI): domain Eukaryota; kingdom Viridiplantae; phylum Streptophyta; class Magnoliopsida; order Poales; family Poaceae; genus Triticum; species Triticum dicoccoides. Next base: position 151,709,467 of record NC_041381.1, read on the forward strand.
ATATATAGTACGATAATTACAGGTACCAAGAGAGAAATCAATGTGTGATTTACAACTCAAATTACAGGTACCAAGAGAGAAATCAATGTGTGATTTACAAGTCAATTTATTTTCTCGTTTACCGGGTTAATTAATAGGGTGCATGCACATTAGAAGAAATTGAGTGGCCGTGTGAGAGGAAGTAGATGAGTTTGTCATTATCATCCACTACATGCATGCTAGTAATTAAGCCATGGGTTACTAGTACGAGGAAACATAATTAATATTTGTCTCGATTATTGTTGGTGGCCTTGTATAGATGCAAAATGTATTTATTATAGTGGCCTTGTATACAAAAATGGAGGGAGTACCTCCATCCTGGTTTATTCGTCACCATTGTAATTTGTGGTAAATTTTGACCAAAGATTTAACTGATAAAATGTTAGTGCATGTGACATCACAAACATTTCATTAGTTAAATTTATGATCAAAATTTGACACAGATTACAATGGGGACCAATAAACCAGGACGGAGCTAGTAGTAAAGGGATTACTACTAATCTAGAAGCCTAAGCAAACTGGCCCCTGGTACTCCTACTAGTAGTACTAGTACTCAAGTTGGAATTCCAATTACACGGCACAACTTGGTAGGCAAAAAATTCAATATAGGGTGTAGGAAGCGGTTTGGGAATTTGCATGCCTTTCCGACCAGTGAGATAATCTGTACAAAGTACGACAGAGAAATAACCACAGAGAAGGAAGCTAAAAGTAAACAATCAAACGAGCATTTTTGCATTTATTTTGCATTGAATCGTTTGACAAGCTTGACTAGTGTTGTTTTTCTACTTTTACAAAAACCGCATCGTAATGTTAAAACGTGCATTTTCCCGTACATAAGTAATAGTTGTACTCCCTCCATCTAGGTGTATAAAGTCTTCCCTCCTACCTGGTCACGGTGCACAACCAAAGATGACTTATTCACCTTGACAGAGGGAGTAGCACAGTCTGCAAGCATATATAGAGAGAGATGTGTAGTGCGATAGTATATAGTACTAAAGTTTGTGCTGTATGCACCTACTTACAAAATGTGTACGGATACACAAGGTTTCCAAAATTTCCCTCTTACATACTTAATTAAGGACGCTAATAATTCCCGAACGTTCGGGATTTATCATTTGCGACCCAAAACTAATGAGATCACCTTACGAAACTAAATTATACTCCCTACTAAAAGCCACGACGCTTGCAGGAGCGCTTGCGGCACACCACGAGTGCCCTGGTGCGCGGCCGTTTCCCAGCACGCCGACACAACGCCTCTTCCACAGCCTTGCAACTCGCGAGGTGCTGATTGGCGGCTTGCCGGCGGCCGAGTGTGATCTCACTGGTGTGGTGATCCGGCACCAGCAGGAACTCCTCCTCGCAGGAAGCATGCACCCGGTTCACATACCGCCAAGCGTAGATGAGGCGCTTGGGCTCGACTGCACTCAGGGCTTTGGAACGGGCGTCCTCCGCCACCATCACGGCCCTTGCACGAGCCTTCTGCCAAAGAGCCAATTGCCTGACTCTCTCGGACGCGACATAGAGCTGCCAGGCAGCTTGCCCCGCGGCGCGCTTCTCTTCCTCGGCCTTCTTCTCCGTTGCCGGCATTCTGGGAATGGGGAACCCCAGACTTGCCTACCTGCGGCCTGCGGCGTGGCTCGGGCAGTGGCCCAGTGCCGCCCATCTTCGCTGACTCAAGCTCAAGACCCTTGCGAGGGGCCAAGCCTCGCGGGGCGGACGACAGGAAGCTTCCTCAGAGGCATCCTCACCAGGCAGGATCGCAAGGAAGCGGAGGCGCCCACGTCCAATCCACCGCCACGTGGTGCCCAAGGCCGCAGGCTGTTGGGGCCCGCGGCGCTTCACACTTGCCCCTTCACTTCTCTGCTAAGCTAAGTCCAAGCACGCCTTGGGCCCGGGGGCTGCCGTCGGTGTTCTGGGAATGGGGGTCCCCAGACTTGCCTGCCTGCCGCCTGCGGCGTGGCTTGGGCAGTGGCCCAGTGCGGCCCATCTTCACCGACTCAAGCTCAAGACCCTCGCGAGGGGCCAAGCCTCGTGGGGCAGATGACAGGAAGCTTCCTCAGAGGCGGCCTCACCAGGCAGGCTCGCGAGGAGGCGGAGAGATCAAGGCAAGGGTACCTCGCGAGGTGCTCATGACGCAAGCCATGACGATCAAGACCAGGCGGGCGCCAGGCGGGCGCCGGCCTACGCAGTGTCCTTGTTTCCTCTATGGTGCAAAGGGAGCAAGCACAACCAAGGCATTAGGCAAAGGCTACCGTTTCGGTGCAACAAGACCAAGACCAGTAGAGCGGCAGGATGGAGGTCACCGTGGAGCCCAAGACGGCGTCATCGTCAGGGACTTTGGCAGTCGAACACCAACTTTAGTCAGGATAAATGTACTAGATGTTCCCCTTCAAAATGGCCATTGTTGGCGCCCTTCCCGCTCAATATTTGGGAAGAGGACCAGGGCCTCTATATATAGGTCTAGCCACCATAGTAAAGGATCATCTGATCTAGATCTCACCCAGAGCCAACAGAGATGGAGCAATTCCTCTACAAACACACCACCACAAGAACACCCCTCGCGAGGTTGTTCTTCCTTTGTATTGTTCATCATCAGCCCCTGAGGCAATCCACACGCCACTCACTGGAGTAGGGTATTACACCACAATGGTGGCCCGAACTAGTATAAACTCTATGTCCCTTGTGTTGTTCATCTTGCTAGCCTAGATTCCGAGCGAGGCGTTGGGACGTGGGTGGTAGAGGAGAGATCTTCGCGCGCACCCCAGAGTTCGAACCTCAAGGGTCTGCTGGAACCCGAAATCCGACATCCGCCTCTCTTTTGGCATGCTTTGCCGGCGGCAAAGCCTCCCACAATTACGACATCCATTTCTTTCCAAAGCTCCTCAAGGCTGGGGGGCTCGATGGGCGGCGCGGCGTTCTCCTCGTAGCAGGGAGCCGACGTGTGTGCTGGCGAGACTGGGAACGCCGACGCGTCCACCTCGACACGTCGTGGTGAGGAGTGGAACACCAACGCATCCTCCTCGACTAGTGGCGGCGAGGAACAGAACGACGACGTGTGACCATCCGGGCGGTGCAGCGAGGGGCGCTTAGTACTCGGGAGGTGCGATGCCATGGTGGTCGACGTGAGCGGGAGGGGGAGGAGATAGCGATGAACGTGAGCGTTCTTCCGAATGTCGTGGGAGCTGCAGTATTTATAGCGAGCAATGGCACACCTACGTAAGATATGGAGTGAGCTGCACTGACTTAACTGCAGGTCTAGTTGCATCACTGACATGTGGGTCAGACCCTTGTTGGGCCCATATGTCAGTGACCCAATGCACCTGTAGTTAAGTAATTAAAGCAGCGTCCCGGAAGATATGTTGCGTGATTAACGTAACAGATACGTGGGCATATGTGTTGGAGTAAATTACGAGGGAGGAAGGGGTGGAAATATTGTTGGTCACAACGGATTGGATGAGTGTGGGGGGAGGAGAGTCATGCATGCAGATTTTTTCACACAGGGTGGAGTGGTGGGACTGTTGGAGGTAGAAGGAGAGTCTGGCAGGCATATTGTTTCCACACATGGAGAGGAAAATATTTGGAGACGAACAGGCTTCCTGCAGGTATGGGGAACGGTGCATGATAAGTCATCTTGCATGCCGGGCTAGGTATAGTTTCAAGTCATTAAAAACATACACGCCCCACACATGTCCATATTTCAAGGTGCACTAAATTATTGCATGCGATGATTAAGGCGGGCCATAATGGTGGTATCTTAGGTGGTATCATGCACACGAGAATAGCAAACATGCTGATGTGGCAAAGAATTAAAGAAGAGAGGGGGTGTAACGCCCCGGATCCAATGCGCCCGGTGTCTGCCAGTTATTCGCCGTCTTTGCCATGTCATGTGCTTGCGTGTTGCATTTTATCATGTCATCATGTGCATTGCATTGCATACGTGTTCGTCTCATGCATCCGAGCATTTTCCCTGTTGTCCGTTTTGCAATCCGGCGCTCCTATGTCCTCCGGCGTTCCCCTTTCGTCTCTCATTGTGAGCGGGTGTTAAACTTTCTCGGAATGGACCGAGTCTTGTCAAGTGGCCTTGGTATAGCACCGGTAGACCGCCTGTCAAGTTTCGTGCCATTTGGAGGTCGTTTGGTACTCCAACGGTTAACCGGGTAACCGTAAAGCCCCTCTCTCTTTGCAGCCCAACACCCCTTCCAAACTCGCCCAAAACCCATCTAACTCCCCTTTATGCTCTCGGTCATTCGATCACGCTCGCGTGGCCGAAAACCGCTCCTCATTTGGACTCTCCTAGCTCCCTCTACCTATATAAACGTCTCCCCCTCTCCATTTTCGGATATATTTTCCCCCGAAACCCTAATTTTCCCTCCGCGCCGCGCCGGACATGTCCGGACCGGACCGGACACGTCCAGCCGCCGTTCCCGGGCGAATCGCCAGCCGCCACGTTGGCGTCGCCGCCGCCC
>NC_041381.1:151714332-151718894 GCF_002162155.2 Triticum dicoccoides
CCCCGCGAGGCCGCCCAGCCTCCCGTGCCGCCCTGCCCCTTCGCCCGGCCGCCGGCACCGCCCGAGCTCGCCGCCGCCCGGTGCGCCGCCGCGGCCTCCGCCCCACCGCCCGGTGTCTCCCTGGCCTATATCCGGCCGGATTCGGGGAAGGAGACCCCGGATCCGTCCATCCCCGGCCTCCTCCCGGCCTCTCCCTCGTCCTCCGGCCACCCTGGCCCCAACTCCGGCGAGACTCCGGCGAGATCCGCCGCGGTTGATTTTTCCCCGAGGTCCATTTTCTTCTAAGTCCCGGAATCTGCAGTAATTTTCATGCCATGTTCATGTCATCGTAACTCTGCGTCCATAACTCCGTTTCGTGCGTGTAATATGTCATATTATTCGCCTCGATGCGTACATAATTTCATTCCATTGCATCATATTCATTTGAGGTCATCTTGTTTCCTGAATCATCGTGGTAAGAGTGCTTGATAATGTTTTCTGCTGTCTGTTATCAGAACGAGCTCTTTTGTCATTTTTGCCATGATTGATGTGTGCATCCTATAAGGTTGATGTCTTCATGTGTTTTTAATTAGGATATGTCTTCTTTACAGAGGTTCTTACCATGTATTTTTGTGATCAATGTGGTGACTAGCACAAGCATGCAAACTAGGCTTCGTGTTAATGCTGATTTTAGTTCCTGTTCTGCTGTAATTTTGATGCCATGTAAAGTTGATGCTACAGAGAGATCCATGCATATTTTGAGATACTTAAGTAAGGGTGTTTTGAACAATAGGTTATTGTCTATCCATTCATGCCCTTTGTTGCAATTATGGAGTAGTCTAGCATGTTCTTTTCGTGCTCTACTTTTGCTTCAAAATGTTTCCTGGCAGATAGTTTACATGTTATTCAATTTGGCCAAACTTGCTATAGTTGATCCTTGCATGCTATGGACTTGTTCTTGACTTGGTTTGTTTCACAAACATGCCTTCTTGATAATTCTATGCTTATATTGTCATGCAATGACTTGTGGTGAGTGTATCGAGCTTGTTAAGTAGTGTTCCCGCTGTTGCTGTTTTGCTAGGCTGAATCTGTTATTTCGTGATGCTATATAAACATGTTGCTACTAATCATTCTATGCATAATCTGGAGATGTTCTATAAACATGTTTTGATCTACATGTCATCCTCTATCCATCCATGCCCCTGGTTACATTTATAGGTTGTTGTAGTTTGTTCATATCTTGCTCCAAAGTTGCTTGAAATTGTTGTTGTCAGCCTGTTTACATTAAGTTCACTTGTTCCCATGTGTTTTGCTAGTGATCCATGCAACCTATGACCTTGCTCTTGCCATGCTCAGCTTCACAAATATGCCTTCTTACTGTTGGGTGCCTTGCCATGCCATTTATTGCTCTGTAGTGAGTTGCACAAGCTCATCTACATGCCTTCATAATTATGTTCCTGCCATGTTTGAATCTGTTTAATAATTTGCTATGTTTACATGGGTGCCATCATATTTTCTAATCCTTTTTGGCTTATGGTCAGTAGGGGACTTTTGATCTAGGCAATTAGTAGATTCATGCCATGCCTTTGTTTGCTATTATAAGTTCCTGTAACATGTTGTTTGATAGCTCTGAACATTGCATCGTGATGTTATTTTCTGCGAAGTCTGAAATTGTTATAACTTGCAATCTTACCATGTGTGTTTGAGCATGTTCTAGTGATTTTTAGAGATAGCTCAGTGTTCATGTTTTGTAATGCTTTACCTGTACATCATGTCCATGCCTTTTTTTATTATGTTGGGTTGTTGTAGCTTATTGTTTTGGTGCTTGCAATATGCCTAGTCGCTATTTTGGACAGCTTGTCCTTTAAACTTGTATAGTGTGCATGTGTTGAACCGTTGCTCCGTTTTGAGTGTGCTTTATATGAATCTTGTTTGATTTTCATGTTGCATCCATGTTTGAGGTGTTTGCTTGATGTTTGTATGCATTTTGCATCATTGCCATGCTTAACTTGTTTTGCTCATATCTTCTAGGCCGTAGCCCCGAACTAAATGAACTTTATATGTAACTTGACTAGAATTTCGTGTAGATCATCTTGGTGCATTTTAACTTGCTATTTAACAACTTGAACATAATGTTTATTCAGATCTGGACCAATTTCGAAATATGCATATGAGGACTTACCGGAATTGTTATATGTTGTTCCCGGCCTCATTTAAACTTGCCTTGATGTGTTGCTCTTGTTTGCATCATCTCTTGCCATGAATAGTTTCATGTAGCTTGGTCATGCATCATGCTTGTTATGCATCATGTCTTGTTCATGTGTGGTGTGTTTACCATGTTATGTGCTTCTTTTCGATAGTTCCTGTTTCGTTGCGATCGTGAGGATTCGTTCGTCTCCGCTTGGTTCGGCTTCATCCGGCCGTCTTCTTCGTGGACTCGTTCTTCTTCCTTGCGGGATTTCAGGCAAGATGACCGCTACCCTGGATCTCACTACTATCATTGCTATGCTAGTTGCTTCGTTCTGTCGCTATGCTGCGTTACCTATGACCTGTTTATCAAGCCATCCCATATTGCCATGAACCTCTAACCTTTGACACCTTTCCTATGCAAACCGTTGTTTGGCTATGTTACCGCTTTGCTCAGCCCTCTTATAGCGTTGCTAGTTGCAGGTGAAGTTGAAGATTGCTCCATGGTGGACAGGATTTTGGTTGGGATATCACAATATCTCTTATATTTTTAATGCATCTATATACTTGGTAAACGGTGGAAGACTCAGCCTTTTGCCTAGTGTTTTGTTCCACTCTAGCCGCCCTAGTTTCCGTCATACCAGTGTTATGTTCCCGGATTTTGTGTTCCTTACGCGGTCGGGTGATTTATGGGACCCCCTTGACAGTTCGCTTTGAATAAAACTCCTCCAGCAAGGCCCAACCTTGGTTTTACCATTTGCCTCACCACCACCTATCCCTTTTCCCTTGGGTCGGCCAACCCGAGGGTCATCTTTATTTTAGCCCCCCCGGGCCAGTGCTTGTCTAAGTGTTGGTCCGAACCGAGCGATGTCCGGCGCCCCCTGGGCAACCAGGGTCTATGCCAACCCGACGTCTTGCTCATCCGGTGTGCCCTGAGAACGAGATATGTGCAGCTCCTATCGGGATTTGTCGGCACAGCGGGAGGCTTTGCTGGTCTTGTTTTACCATTGTCGAAATGTCTTGTAAACCGGGATTCCGAGTCTGATCGGGTCTTCCTGGGAGAAGGTCTATTCCTTCGTTGATCGCGAGAGCTTGTCATGGGATAAGTTGGGACACCCCTGCAGGGTATAATCTTTCGAAAGCCGTGCCTGCGATTATAGGCAGATGGGAATTTGTTAATGTCCGGTTGTAGATAACTTGACACCAGATCCGAATTAAAACGCATCAACCGTGTGTGTAGCCGTGATGGTCTCTTCTCGGCGGAGTCCGGGAAGTGAACACGGTTTCTGGGTTATGTTTGACGTAAGTAGGAGTTCAGGATCACTTCTTGATCATTGCTAGATTCACGACCGTTCTGCTTGCTCTCTTCTCGCTCTTATTTGCGTATGTTAGCCACCATATATGCTTAGTCGCTGCTGCAGCCTCACCACTTTACCCCTTCCTTTCCCTTTAAGCTTTGCTAGTCCTGATACCCATGGTAATGGGATTGCTGAGTCCTCGTGGCTCACAGATTACTACAACAACAGTTGCAGGTACAGGTTTATGCGATGATCATGACGCGAGAGCGATGCTTGCTTGCGTTGAGTTATTCTTCTGCTTCTTCAATCAGGGGATAGGTTCCAGGTCGACAGCCTGGGCTAGCAGGGTGGATGTCGTTTGAGTTTCTGTTTCTGATTCATATGTAGTCGGATGATGCTCTGATGTATTGTGATGTTGTATTCGTGTGGCATTGTATGCCTTTTGTATGTATCCCCATATATTATGTAATGTTGATGTAATGATATCCACCTTGCAAAAGCGTTTCAATATGCGGGTCTATCCTTGGTGGGACCTTCGAGTTCCTTTTGGATAGGGTCGCATATTGGGCGTGACAAGTTGGTATCAGAGCCTCGACTGGCCCTAGGAGCCCCCTTGAGTGATCGTGTAGTTTGGCCGTTGTTGAGTCTAGAAGAAAACTGTTTTCAGAGTCTAGTTATATCGGAGAGTAGGAATTCTTTTTACTCCTCAGCCCCTTCATTGCTCTGGTGAGGAATCTTGACGTAGGTGTTTTGAATTACTTCTCTTCCCCTTCAAATTTTCTTTAGGTTCACGCAGTTGGTTTTTCCGATCGTTGGTTCTCAGCTCTTTTCATCCGGTGCATTTCTCGTCAAGTTGACTCGAGCCTCTTCATCTTTGAGTTCAATCCTCGGTTGTTTTCCCCATCCTCAGTTGTTTTCTTTCCCACCCGCCCACCCTTTTCTTCTTGATGCCAGAGTTCGTAATCGAGTATCCATTCTACTCGTGCGAAGTCTTTGCTTTCTTTTCTCAATGATTTCAACCGGTGTTTTCTCTTCAAGATACTCGTCGATTTCCCCTTCCAAGTTGCATTGGTTTTTCCCGCCCTCCCACCCCTTTTC
>NC_041381.1:151719331-151721865 GCF_002162155.2 Triticum dicoccoides
TTTTCTTCCCGGAGTTTGAGTCTCTTTCGAGCATCAATTTCATTTGTGTGGAGCCTCTTCAATCTTCCTTCAATTATTTCAACTGGTGAATTCTCGTCTCGGTCATCATTCTTCATATCTTTTCTTTCCAGTGGATTCAATTCAAGTTTTTCGGGTTGATCATATCCTTTTCCTCGAAGTGTTTTCCTTGCTCGTTTGCATCTCACCATTCAATCATTCCGGAGTGTTCAAGACATCTCAGGAGATTCGTCTGTGTTCGAATTAATTCGAGGTTGTCACCTCATTCAAATATTTCTATTGTTCAGGTGCATCATCTATCTGTTCAACATCCCGTTCCAACGGTGTTTTTCTCTTCAGTGGGCCCTAACCCACAGGTCTTTTTCCAGGATCTTACCTGACTCTTCTAATTCCCCCGGAGTTATTCTCAAATTCTTTTCAAGTGTGACGTAAGAATGGATTCCATCAGTCACATGCCTTTTCCAAGATCGATTTCAAATCATTTTCATGGTTGGCTCAACCTCTCTGCTTTTCATTCTCCCGGAGTATCTCAGTAATTTTGGTGGTGTTTCCCGTCGTCATTTGGAGATCGAAGAAGAGTTTTCCTCTAAATCTTGCCCATTCTCTCGAAGATTCGTGGTTCTAGTTTCATGCTATCGTCTCGATTATTCCATTTGTCAGATATTTCTTTTCTTAACCATCCAGAGTATGTCAGAAGTTGTTTTTCCCGTTTATTTTCACCGGAGGCCATCATTCCAGCTATCGTTCTCTAATTATCCTGGTGCTTCGTTCAAGTGTTCCTTAATCAGCTTATGATCTCCTAGTTCTTTTGCATCTGAATCCCCGCTAGCTTATTTTTTCTTCTAATTCTTCCAGTGATTCAGTCTCTTTCGTAAGTCATTTCCGAATTTTCACGGTGGTTCTTTCAGATTCTATTTCCTTGATTATCATTCAATCCCTTCCTTCGGAGTTTGTTCTTATGGAATAAATTCTAGTTCCAATGGTTTTTCATCTTTTCTTATCCGGAGTTCAGTTTCCTCGGCCATTTCGTCGGAACCTCCATCGGAATCATCGCAATGCTCATCTTATTCTTTCGTCCTTCATTCTATCTCATCATCCTTTCGTTACTAGAGTTCTTCATGGTGGTTCTTCATGATTTAATTCTTTCTTCAAGAGTTTCATCAATAATTTTGGTGGAGCTCAAGTATCTTCCTTCTTGCATCTCAAAGTGCAATTAATCCTCCATATCCTTTTGAAGTGGAGTTTTGCATTTCTCCGTTCTTCTCAGCTATCCAATCATTTCCGTTTGTGGTAGGTTATCACCTCATAATTTTGAGATGTTATCTATAAGACCACAACAAGCTTATTCTTTCGCTTTGATTTTCTCAACAACTCCGTTCCACGCTTCCTTCTAAGTTCTTTTCATTCAATTCTTTCAATTCTTCCGGAGGCATTGCGTTGTTTATCTCATCAGGTGCCATCCCATCTTGTGAAGTTCGTGTTCTATTCTTTCCTTGTTCAACCGGAGTGCTGCCTAAATTCTTTCAGTCTTATTTGTTTCTTTTCTCATTCTAACCACTCCGGTTAGAACGACTGGTTTCATAGTCTATCTGATTCCGTGAGCTTTCGATCCTCGTCATTCTCGTCGTTCCTCTCTTCTTCTCGAGTGCTCTCGATTCTTTGCTTCTTCTCTTGAGTTCTTGCTTCACCTCTTCCTTTTTCCCTTCCATCTCGGTCCTAAGATCTCGGGATGAGATCTCTTGTTAGTGGAGGAGTGTTGTAACGCCCCGGATCCGATGCGCCAGGTGTCTGCCAGTTATTCGCCGTCTTTGCCATGTCATGTGCTTGCGTGTTGCATTTTATCATGTCATCATGTGCATTGCATTGCATACGTGTTCGTCTCATGCATCCGAGCATTTTCCCCGTTGTCTGTTTTGCAATCCGGCGCTCCTATGTCCTTCGGTGTTCCCCTTTCATCTCTCATTGTGAGCGGGTGTTAAACTTTCTCGGAATGGACCGAGTCTTGTCAAGTGGCCTTGGTATAGCACCGGTAGACTGCCTGTCAAGTTTCATGCCATTTGGAGGTCGTTTGGTACTCCAACAGTTAACCGGGTAACCGTAAAGCCCCTCTCTCTTTGCAGCCCAACACCCCTTCCAAACTGGCCCAAAACCCATCTAACTCCCCTCTATGCTCTCGGTCATTCGATCACGATCGCGTGGCCGAAAACCGCTCCTCATTTGGACTCTCCTAGCTCCCTCTACCTATATAAACGTCTCCCCCTCTCCATTTTCGGATCTATTTTCCCCCGAAACCCTAATTTTCCCTCCGCGCCGCGCCGGACATGTCCGGACTGGACCGGATACGTCCAGTCGCCGTTCCCCGGCGAATCGCCAGCCGCCACGTGGGAGCCGCCGCCGGCCCGCCAGGGCCCGCGCGGGGCCCTCCCGGCCCGTGAGCCCCGCCGCCCGCGCCCGCGCGCTCCGCCTCCCGCGCCGGCGCCTGCTCCGCCGCCGCCGCTCGGGCCTCCGCCGCCAGC
>NC_041381.1:151722073-151749926 GCF_002162155.2 Triticum dicoccoides
GCCCGAGCTCACAGCCGCGCCGGTGCGCCGCCGCGGCCTCCGCCCCGCCGCCCAGTGTCTCCCCGGCCCAGATCCGGCCGAATTCGGGGAAGGAGACCCCGGATCCGTCCATCCCCGGCCTCCTCCCGGCCTCTCCCTCATCCTCCGGCCACCCTGGCCCCAACTCCGGCGAGACTCCGGCGAGATCCGCCGCGGTTGACTTTTCCCCGAGGTCCATTTTCTTCTTAGTCCCGGAATCTGCAGTAATTTTCATGCGATGTTCATGCCATCGTCACTCTACATCCGTAGCCCCGTTTCATGCGTGTAATATGTCAAATTGTTCGCCTCGACGAGTACATCATTTCATTCCATTGCATCATATTCATTTGAGGTCATCTTGATGCCTGAATCATCGTCGTAAGTGTGCTTCATAATGTTTTCTGCTGTCTGTTATCAGAACGAGCTCTTTTGTCATTTTTGCCATGATTGATGTGTGCATCCTATGAGGTTGATGTCTTCATGTGTTTTGAACTAGGCTATGTCTTCTTTACAGAGGTGCTTACCATGTATTTTTGTGATCAATATGGTGACTAGCACAAGCATGCAAACTAGGCTTCGTGTTAATGCTGATTTTAGTTCTTGTTCTGCTGTAATTTTGATGCCATGTAAAGTTGATGCTACAGAGAGATCCATGCATATTTTGAGATACTTCAGTAAGGGTGTTTTGAACAATAGGTTATTGTCTATCCATTCATGCCCTTTGTTGCAATTATGGAGTAGTCTAGCATATCATTTTCGTGCTCTACTTTTGCTTCAAAATGTTTCCTGGCAGATTGTTTACATGTTATTCAATTTGGCCAAGCTTGCTATAGTTGATCCTTGCATGATATGGACTTGTTCTTGACTTGGTTTGTTTCAAAAACATGCCTTCTTGATGATGTTATGCTTATCTTGTCATGCAATGACTTGTGGTGAGTTTATCGAGCTTGTTAAGTAGTGTTCCCGCTGTTGCTGTTTTGTTAGGCTGAATCTATTATTTCGTGATGCTATATAAACATGTTGCTACTAATCATTCTATGCATAATCTGGAGATGTTCTATAAACATGTTTTGATCTACATGTCATCCTCTATCCACACATCCCCCTGGTTGCATTTATAGGTTGCTTTAGCTTGTTCATATCTTGCTCCAAAGTTGCTTGAAATTGTTGTTGTCAGCCTGTTTACATTAAGTTCACTTGTTCCCATGTGTTTTGCTAGTGATCCATGCACCCTATAAACTTGCTCTTGCCATGCTCAGCTTCACAAACATGCCTTCTTACTGTTGGGTGCCCTTCCATACCATGTATTGCTCTGTAGTGAGTTGCACAAGCTCATCTACATGCCTTCATAATTATGTTCCTGCCATGTTTGAATCTGTTTAATAATTTGCTATGTTTACATGGGTGCCATCATATTTTCTGATCCTTTTTGGCTTATGGTCAGTAGGGGACTTTTGATCTAGGCAATTAGTAGATTCATGCCATGCCTTTGTTTGCTATTATAAGTTCCTATAACATGTTGTTTGATAGCTCTGAACATTGCATCGTGATGTTATTTTCTGCAAAGTCTGAAATTGTTATAACTTGCAATCTTACCATGTGTGTTTGAGCATGTTCTAGTGATTTCTAGAGATAGCTCAGTGTTCATGTTTTGTAATGATTTACCTGTACATCATGTCCATGCCTTTTTTATTATGTTGGGGTGCTGTAGCTTATTGTTTTGGTGCTTGCAATATGCCTAGTCGCTGTTTTGGACAGCTTGTCCTTTAAACTTGTATAGTGTGCATGTGTTGAACCGTTGCTCCGTTTTGAGTGTGCTTTATATGAATCTTGCTTGATTTTGCATGTAGCTTCATATTATCATGTTGCATCCATGTTTTGAGGTGTTTGCTTGATGTTTGTATGCATTTTGCATCAATGCCATGTTTAACTTGTTTTGCTCATATCTTCTAGGCCGTAGCCCCGAACTAAATGAACTTTATATGTAACTTGACTAGAATTTCGTGTAGATCATCTTGGTGCATTTTAAGTTGCTGTTTAACAACTTGAACATAATGTTTATTCAGATCTGTACCAATTTCGAAATATGCATATGAGGACTTACCGGAATTGTTATATGTTGTTCCTGGCCTCATTTAAACTTGCCTTGATGTGTTGCTCTTGTTTGCATCATCTCTTGCCATGAATAGCTTCATGTAGCTTGGTCATGCATCATGCTTGTTGTGCATCATGTCTTGTTCATGTGTGGTGTGTTTACCATGTTATGTGCTTCTTTTCGATAGTTCCTGTTTCGTTGCGATCGTGAGGATTCGTTCGCCTCCGCTTGGTTCGGCTTCATCCGTTCGTCTTCTTCATGGACTCGTTCTTCTTCCTTGCGGGATTTCAGGCAAGATGACCGCTACCCTGGATCTCACTACTATCATTGCTATGCTAGTTGCTTCGTTCTGTCGCTATGCTGCGTTACCTATTACCAGTTTATCAAGCCATCCCATATTGCCATGAACCTCTAACCTTTGACACCTTTCCTATGAAAACCGTTGTTTGGCTATGTTACCGCTTTGCTCAGCCCTCTTATAGCGTTGCTAGTTGCAGGTGAAGTTGAAGATTGCTCCATGGTGGACAGGATTTTGGTTGGGATATCACAATATCTCTTATATTTTTAATGCATCTATATACTTGCTAAAGGGTGGAAGACTCGGCCTTTTGCCTAGTGTTTGGTTCCACTCTTGCCGCCCTAGTTTCCGTCATACCGGTGGTATGTTCCTGGATTTTGCGTTCCTTACGCGGTCGGGTGATTTATGGGACCCCCTTGACAGTTCGCTTTGAATAAAACTCCTCCAGCAAGGCCCAACCTTGGTTTTACCATTTGCCTCACCACCACCTATCCCTTTTCCCTTGGGTCGGCCAACCCGAGGGTCATCTTTATTTTAGCCCCCCCGGGCCAGTGCTTGTCTAAGTGTTGGTCCGAACCGAGCGATGTCCGGCGCCCCCTGGCCAACCAGGGTCTATGCCAACCCGACGTCTTGCTCATCCGGTGTGCCCTGAGAACGAGATATGTGCAGCTCCTATCGGGATTTGTCGGCACAGCGGGAGGCTTTGCTGGTCTTGTTTTACCATTGTCGAAATGTCTTGTAAACCGGGATTCCGAGTCTGATCGGGTCTTCCTGGGAGAAGGTATATTCCTTCGTTGATCGCGAGATCTTGTCATGGGCTAAGTTGGGACACCCCTGCAGGGTATAATCTTTCGAAAGCCGTGCCTGCGGTTATAGGCAGATGGGAATTTGTTAATGTCCGGTTGTAGATAACTTGACACCAGATCCGAATTAAAACGCATCAACCACGTGTGTAGCCGTGATGGTCTCTTCTCGGCGGAGTCCGGGAAGTGAACACGGTTTCTGGGTTATGTTTGACGTAAGTAGGAGTTCAGGATCACTTCTTGATCATTGCTAGATTCACGACCGTTCTGCTTGCTCTCTTCTCGCTCTTATTTGCGTATGTTAGCCACCATATATGCTTAGTTGCTGTTGCAGCCTCACCACTTTACCCCTTCCTTTCCCTTTAAGCTTTGCTAGTCTTGATACCCATGGTAATGGGATTGCTGATTCCTCGTGGCTCACAGATTACTACAACAACAGTTGCAGGTATAGGTTTATGCGATGATCATGACGCGAGAGAGATGCTTGCTTGCGTTGAGTTATTCTTCTACTTCTTCGATCAGGGGATAGGTTCCAGGTCGGCAGCCTGGGCTAGCAGGGTGGATGTCGTTTAAGTTTCTGTTTGTGATTCATCTGTAGTCGGATGATGCTCTGATGTATTGTGATGTTGTATTCGTGTGGCATTGTATGCCTTTTGTATGTATCCCCATATATTATGTAATGTTGATGTAATGATATCCACCTTGCAAAAGTGTTTCAATATGCGGGTCTATCCTTGGTGGGACCTTCGAGTTCCTTTTGGATAGGGTCGCATATTGGGCGTGACAGGGGGGGTAGAGTAACTAGTGTTCATGCATGCATTGGTAAACTCATTTTTTTGTGAAGAACGACAACGTTAGTTGAGTACTTTTGCATACTTCAGAAACTATTCCACCGCCTCTACTATCTTGCTAAGAGTAGGTGACATTTTTGAATCGAGCCCTTTAAACTAGAAGGCAGGTAGTAGTACTCTAATAGCTAACCTTGTTGTGATGACAAGATAGGACATGGCACCCACCTGGACGGAGGAACTAGTCTACATTGTGTATTTAAGTTTTGTCTAAAGTCAATGTACCTCTACTTTCACCGAACTTACAGAAAAATGTATCAACATTCACAATGTCAAATCAATATTTTTACACTCATTATAAAATGTAGTTCTTATACTCATTATAATCAGTATTGTAGATATTGATATTTTTAGTATAAATTTGGTCAAATACTTTGCAAACGGTTGACGGGAGTAAAAAGGACCAGAGGGAGTATCATGCATGCGGAGTAGGCAAAAAACATTGCTCATTTATAGCCGGTCGAAGTCTCAAAGGGCGTGACCGCGCGAGGGAGGTGAAGGTCGTGGGAGGTGCAATGGTTGATGGAATTAAGTGAAGTTACATCCACGCGCCGACATGGCATGCTAACAGGCAGAACCTATACTGCCAGGCCTATGATATGGGTCTAGTAGACATGACATCTAGTGGGTCCCACATAGTTCTCGAGAACTCTTTGGGGGCTTGCAGCAGTTTATCCATCGGGCAAGCCAGCAACCCCATTCCTTTCGCACGCCCTACTCGTCCCCGTCTTCTACCTTACAACAGTTCGCTCCTAGTCGTCCCGTCCTTTCACATTAGTTTGCTCCTGGGTTTTTTTGCGGGGTACAACAGTTCAACTTCTCCCAACCCTCCTCCAAAATCCGTGGCCTCCCAAATCTCCATGGTCGCCGCTGAGTACCAGGTTAGAGCCATCACCGGCAATGAGTTCTTCGTCATCTACACACGTGGATCCACGACGGTGAAAGCATGGCTTGCTCGCTTCCTACGCATGTTCAACAGTTCAACGGATGAGTGGGTCGCTGGGCTAGATGTTGAGTACACCACAGTCCTGGAAAGAGAGAAGTTTCTAAAGGAGGCAGAGAGGAAGAAGCCCGCCATGATCCCGGTTTGCGTACATAACGTTTGCTTGGTCTACCACATATGCCATGCCGACGTTGAGTGCCAGGATTTTAAGAACTTCCTCAAGGACAAAAGAGTGAAATTCGTTACTGTAAGCTTTAAGAACGACAGGGATGTCCTGCGTCGGATAGGTTTCGTTGTAGGCCAGCCCTTCGATCTCCAGAAGGCAAGCCTGGTGTCCTCCTCTGAACCTTCAATGCTGACCCTGGCAGCAGCCATGATTGATCCTTCGTACGCTAAACTGAAGAAACCTCATCACGAGTTTCATCATGCATGGGAGTCGAAGACATTAGATGAATATCACATCCTATAGGCAGCAATGGATGCCTACCTTTGTTTAAATATCTACAAGAGTTGGATGAAGAAGCAGAGCCCAGTGTCCGGTTCAAGAAAAGAAGCGTCGGCGAAGAGGAAGAGGAAGAGGGACGAGGACGAAGTCGAGGACATGGACTCGGACTCCGAGTAGGTGGCAGTGCTGTCGCTCATGCTGGTTCTACTGCAGTGTCAAGCGGACTAGTTGCTTAGTTTATTTTCAAGGGTGTATTGTGCTGAGGCCCCAAAATAACTATGTTTATGTTCTTTCTCGTTATTTTAACTCTTTAGTACGTATAGTAGTACTAGTACTATGTCTTACTACTGTTCTTCTTGCGGTTGGTACTACTCCTCGTATCTTCGTGTTCCTACTGTACTTAATACATTTGTACTAGTAGTATAATTTGGGTCAGTCGATTTGTGAAAGAAGTTCAACGGAGCGAAGTAAGAAGACAACAGAAGAGGTGGAAGAAGCCCTTCTAGCCATCCATGTTGCATCAAACGGCTCACAAGAGTCGACTGACCCAAATTGCTCCTTCAGATTGCAGGATCCACGTGGCATTCAAGGTCTCGAAGGTAGATTCCACGTCCGCACCCGGTTTGCGGGCTCGACGCGCGCGCGACCGGCTTCCGCCGCGATAGCCACCATGCGCGCCTCCTCCGCGCAGGCGGAGACGACAATGACATGCTAGTTCCTCCTCGCCAGCGTGCTGGAGCACGCGCTCATCCTCCTCTTCGTATGCTGCGTGCATAGACGCGGCTCCACCAGCTGCTCGCATGCTTGGCAGCGCGGCGGCATCGCGAGGAGGGACTGAAGACGACGTGAGCGGGCGAGCCTTCGGCTTCATGGCACAAGGATGGCAACGACACAGTGGTGAGGGGCAAGAAATTGTTGGTCGGAGCAGGCGGGCGCCGGCATGCACAACGGCGGCGGCATATTGATGAGTGCGCATATGGGAGCTTACTTTAGTTTTATATAAGGTTGGTCAAACTAAAAAGAAAACCGTACTAGTACACGTAAACATTAGACTTAGGCAGCGCTTTTATTAGTTAGTACCACAACCATGATACGGAATCCTGTGCAAGCGCGTGAACCGCGGCCGCGCGATCGATCGAACGGTGCGTCACTGTGTCGCGCTCGAAGGACATCCACCGAACCTTTTTGTGTGTGTGAAAACAATCCCCGAATATTACTCAAGTTTTTTTCCTAGAAAAGTTCTTGATGCTGCAATATTTCTATATATTTGAATTTAGCTCCAGTTCGTGTTTATTTGGATTTGGACGTTTTAGGTGCGCCCTGGTTTTTTTAATACTGATTTTGTGTGTGTGGCTGAGAGAGAACGTGTGTATGTGTCCATATGTGTGTTGTGGCGAAAGGGCAATGTGGAGACGGTGTGCGTGTGATACAGACATAGAGAGGTGTGAATGTGCAAATGATCATGCATGAGTGAGACATAGACAGATGCCGATACGTTGTGTATACATCAGAGAATAGTCTTCTAGTTTACTTGTGTGTGTGTGTGTGTGAGAGAGAGAGAGGACCATCTGTAACACAACAACCATCTCTCTCGATTCATTCGTCCCTCGCACGATCGCATGTAACACATGCATCAACGCGCACATTTTGACACCCTCACCCGGCCCTGCCCACCTCAAGGCCCGCACAATCTCTTCATGAATACCCATTTCTCTCCTTAGGTTTGTTTTCTCTCAATATCTGACACACACACACACACATAGAGAGAGAGAGAGACAGAGAGACACACAGCACAACACAAACACACACCCTCCCCCGACCACACAGTTCATCCCCATCCAAGGTTATAGGCGACCACTCTCGCTTGTGCTTATTTGCACCCCAACATGCAAAACACCTCAATCTTCAAAGAGGGCATCAAGGAGATTGAAGACAGCGACCACACCGCGCTAGAGAATGCGGGGCCATTTGGAAGCAGGATGATGTGACGACGGCTGACTGACTCATCCCCCACCCTCTCTCTCTCTCTCTCTCTCGCACAAAATTACCAATCCCTCTCTCCCCCGCACAAAATTATCAATCCCTCAACCCACGAGATCCTTCCCCTCTTGTCCATGTTTTTCCAGCTCTCTCATCAAACATGTTGTCTCTTCTCCTTCCACGTATACAGAATCTGGATGCACACGCATCTCAGGTATATTACATGTCTCCATCTTTCTCACAAACCTAACTTCTTCCTCTCTCTTTCTCTCTCGATCTCTCTCTTTCTCTGTCTCGTTAGGTTTGTCTCCTACTCTCTCGTCCACATACATACAATCTTCCTGCCCTATCTGCTCCATCTTCACAAGCTCTCTCTGCACGTTTCATTCACACATTGGGATATGTTCAAAATGTTGCTTCTATAATGGTTGATGTAGAGTTATGGTTGGCTTTGTTGCATCCTACAAAGTAATAACTATGAAATGCATTTAGATTCTCATTTGACTGGGATTATGTGAGTTTGAGCATGTTGTGAAGTACTATAGACCTTGTATACATCTTGCGATTCGACAATAATTGTAACTATTGAATTGTATAGAGCATTACATTTGAAGTCAATAGCCTAATATATTTATTTCACAATTTCAACAAATGATTAGTTCACTACAAACTAAGAAAACAAATGTGTACTCCCTCCGTTTTTATTTAAGTCCGCGTATTAGCATTGGTCAAACTCAAGTTCTGTAAATTCTCAGAAAGCTTATAACAAAAAATATTAACATATACAATAACAAATAAATACCATTAGATTCATTATTGAATGTACTTTCACATCATACATATTTGTTATGGTAAATGTTTATATTTTTCTATAAACTTGGTCAAACTTTAGGAAGTTTGACTTCGGTCAAACCTAATATGCAGAGTTTACTACTACTACTACTCGCTAGTTGCTTAGCCGAATCACTCAACACGCCACACGGGGAGTTCAGTGTCACAAAATTTTGAGGTCGGCGGGAAAATCTCCCGCGACCCTGATTCGAGTAGTGGGAAGTTACCATCATAGCCTTCGGAACAGGCCTACGGATGACGCTTGGGAGGCGGTTGTTTTCGTAACTTCAGGTTCACCCTACCCAGCCAACCCCACCCCAGCACCTAGAGTAGTACACCTGAATACTCCCCATTTTCTATTCCCGTCGCAAAATAGACTTCTCCATGGCACTGCAGCCTTCGTGCTCCTCCCCTTTACATCGGCGCACTCGTCTACTGCAGCGCATCTGCCTCATCAACGACCTCGTACGCCGCACTGTAGCCAGTCCACCGTTGTCGTCGTACACGGAGCCTCTTCCCCGGCATCATCTTCCACAATCTCGGATCTGCTTCCCGGAAGCCGACGCCAAGCGCAGAAGCACCACCATCATGGACAATGAACTGACTCCCGTTGCCGACGATGACTCATAGAGGCCGTCGCGACCATCGTTCTCCTCCTAGATTGGTAATGTGTGTATTGAATCACTTAGCAGTACATGTGCAGTTCCAATTTTGTTCATACCTACCCTTCAAATTTCTTGGGTGCTATTGTTCCCGTAAAAGTAATTGTTATAGCCTCCATTATCCAACAGAATATCATCCTGTAATTGTGCGTTACTCCTGTATCGCGCTGTGCTTGGGTAGGTTTTTCATCTGCAACCAGTAGTGTGGCAAATGATGGAAAGTTTTTTAGAACTAGCAAGATGCCCATGCATTGCACGCATCAAGATGCATTTGTATGAGTAGTTTATCTTGCGGGAGAAAAGGATGAACGAGCGAAGGCCTTATTTGCAAATCTGGAGAGGGTTATGGGTATCTTTTTGCAAAATTCCCATTGTTTCCTTCCTATCTATCAGATATAAATCGGACGGCCTATATTGCAGGATGGCAGGCACACCATCATCACCAACTCTGTTTTTTTATCAAAAAAAAAGTATAGAGGAAAAAAGTAGACAGTAGAGAAGTAGAGATAAATATAAAATATTAAATATAAAATAAATATAACAATAGAGAAGAGAGTAGAGATAGCAGAGACGTCAGGAAAGGATCGCGCGCACGCGGGAAAAAGCGGCCGGGCGTGCGCTAGTTTTGGCGCGCGGCGTCCGGCGCGCTTCTCTTATAAAATCCAACGCCCTCCCACTGCTCTATGCCTTGCCACCGCTCTCTCCCCGCTTAGTGCCTCTCCACCGCTCTCTCCCTGCTCTTTCTTGCCTTGCCACCGCCGCGCCACCATGCCGCCGCGTCGCCGGGAAACTTGGGGATACCGCGGCGTCCGTGTGTGCCCCTCCGGCGGCTTCTTCGCTGAGATCTGGTTCCGCGGGATGCGCCTCGGCCTCGGCAATTTTGACGCCGCCAACGAGGCCGCCTGTACGTACGACGTGGTGGCGTGGCGCCTCCGGTGGCCTCATAGAACATTGAACTTCCCCAACGTGCCAACGTGAGAGCGGGCGCAGGAGCTCGCGCCTCTGCCACGGCTTAGCACCGACGAGGATTGTCGCGACAACCGGAGGCGGGAGCACCGTCTCGGCATCGCTGATATGGACGAGGAAGCCTTGGCGCTGTGGCGCCAACTCTTCCTGCAGGACATCATCAACGAGCGCGAGTTCTACGCGCAAAGGAGGGCAGAGAGGGATAAGAGGAGGGCGGAGCGAGCCGCCTATCGCGAGGACAAGCGTAGGTGAAAAGCGGACGCTCATTTCAACATGAGGCTAGGAGCAGCGTCGCCCTGGGAATCCGATGACGATCGGTATCTTCACGCCTATAGACAGACGTCTGAGGAGGACATCATCGAGGAGGAGTCGGACGACGAGGAGTAGTTGAATTATCTTTTTTATCTATCTATGTTGAGAACCATCCTCTACTCTCTAGTCTCTACTCTCTATCTCTACTTCTCGATATCAGCACTGTAAACGCTTTTTTAAAGCGCTGCGCATTGTGATTCTATTGGAGATGCTCTAACATGGCAGACGAGTGCTTTAATGTTGCCCAGAAGATGCGTGAGTATTACTAGTAGTATATTTTTCTTGCCATATTGAGATTTTAAAACCACGAGTGCGAACATGCAGAGGAGCAATGAAGACCAAACACGGGATATTGGGGACATCTTCAAGGAGCGTGGAAAGTTAAAGAGGAGCTGCACCGAACCTGTAAAACAAGCTTTGGTAAGTAACACCCTATCAATTACTTTCGTTTAGCCTCATGTTCTTCGATGTGTATATGTTGTAGTTTCTGTTTCTCTTAAGCCTGGTGTTCTTCGATGTGTAATAAGGAGAGTCTTAATCATCCTAATGCTTTCGTTTTTAGCTTGATGTAGGAAGTGGGTGTTCTCACCTTGTAGTCTGTTTTTATATTTCTTTTTCCTTTTGAATTCACTTCTCCGAGTTCTGTTTATCTGGCTTCTAAGGATCTGGGTTGCTCTGAGTATTGATCTAAAAAAGAAGTAACTTCGTGTCAGGATGCAGTTCCTGCGAGGAGGGAAGTATGGTCAACCTCGAGATCATGTTTCCAAAATGAGGCTGGATTACACACAAGGTGTCAGTTCCGTAATGATGCTGGATTAGACACAAGGTGCAAATTCCCAAATGATGCTGGATTACACACAAGCCATGTGGAGTCGTCAGCTGTTCGTGTCCTCGTGGCTCTAGTAAAGGCTGAAAGAAAGCATGCATCAGCCCTTGAGAATGTAGTTGAGTTCCTGAAGAAGCGAAAAGAGCAATCAGATGCTCTCTTCACCCAAGCCAAAGAAGAGATGGAAGAAGCCAGAAATAAGCTAGCAGAGGCAGACCAGGCTAGGTGTCTCCTGCTATCTAAAACTATTGTCAATACAAAATTTCCTTCATAATAGCTGCGTTCAAATGTTTATCCAGTCGGCATGCCTGTTGTGATGTCCGTGCATCTACTGATGTGGCACAATATATATATTTTTTGGTCATGTAATAACAACAACTACTTTCCAAACAATAACAGACGACGCATTGGACATGGTATAGTTCACGCGCAAGCCCGACATTCCAAGTTCAACTTCCACATCAAACTCATGTTCACAGATATCTGCACATTCATACATAATGTCCACAACCATGATTCACTTCAAAGCCAAAAAAATGTGAGGAGAGTTATAAATAAAGAAAAACCTCTTCTAGTTCCTGCTACCAGTGCGAGCACAACAAGTCAAGACCATGCGTAAATTAATTATATTTTAGTCATTTTTTGTGTTCTAAAATGCCTGCCGGCTTGCGGAAGGACGTGTTGCCGGCACACACGCGGATTCAACGAAGGCAGGCGGGGCAGTCTTAAGCTGGTTGCACGCCGCGAGGAGGCGTGCTCAGCAGGGCATACAGCGAGTGGGGCCCTCTTCGCCGGCGTGCCGGTTCAATGCCTGCGCTATGAGAGATCGCGTCCGTGTCAGAGCAATCACTCCCTCTAGTCCTTTTTTTTTGGGTATAACAAAATCTCGTTTTCCATTCACATTTTACAAGTAAAATTCATGGACAAACTTTGACCCAAAATACGATGGGGACTAGTAAACCAGAATGGAGGTAGTAGTTTTTTTTAATTAAAGAAGGGTTTCCCCTTCCGATTTTCATTACTGAAAACCAGCATCTAAATCTAAACCATAGTATTTTCCCTAGAACTACCAGGTTCAACATCTCGCAACATAAACCCATACAACCATACGCCAAGGAGGTACGTAGTACTATGAATTCCATTTTCGCTCCATACCAATTGTTCTAAAAACTACTTAGTACTTATAACGCGCCATTGAAAATCGGAACTCTTAACCCCGCTAAAAAATGATATTTTAAATGTGGCTACTCGATTTGTGGCAATTGGCGAGCCACCGCGCTCCAAGTCGTTCACCTGTGGTCCCGACCATCAACTCGTACGGATCAAATTATCACGCGAGCTGACTATTCCTACAAAGGTGCTCCACCACGTACCCGGTACCCGCGAATGCAGCAATTGTGCACCTAGGGTTTTAGGGTTTATTTGTTAACGTTGCCTTTATGTAACACTCATGTGTGCGAGACAGCGAGAGGCCGACTGCGTGCATGCGCCTCTTCTCTTCGTATATGTGCTCCACCATTTGTCTGTATTCCAAAAAATTATAATAACTACTAGGAATGTGCCAATGCGTTGCCACACGATCAAAGTAGATTAATACATATTAACCGATTTGATAGAAAAAAAGTCTAGTTTTGAAATACGTAGATCACTAAAAATATGTTATATTTCACTCAAAATATATCCCTTTGGCGGTTTTGACGAGATAAGGGAGGAATGTTGTTAGTTTCAAGATTCGAGAAGTGGTATATGTCTAATTTCTACTCTTACTAGCAAGATGCCCATGCATTGCACGGGACATCAAGATCTTGTGGGAGAAAAGGATGAATGAGGGAAGGCCTTATCTGCAAATGTGGTGAGGAGTGCGGGTAAATTGCCATATTTTCCTTCCTATCCGTCAGATATAAATTGGACGATCTACATTGCAGGATGGCAGGCCCACCATCATCACCAACTCTGTTTTTTATCCCTACTCTTATAAAAAGCATTGTCGGTGATGATCGTGTGCCTGCCGTCCTGCAATGTAGGTCGTCCGATCTATATCTGATGGATAGGAAGGAAACTATGGCAATTTTGCAAAAATATACCCACACCCCTCTCCACATTTGCAAATAAGGCCTTCCCTCGTTCATCCTTTTCCCCACAAGATAAACTACTCATACAAATGCATCTTGATGTTCCATGCAACGCATGGGCATCTTGCTAGTTGTTGCAAAGAGCCCATGTGTGTGAGAGAGAGGGAGAGTGGAGGAGGACGGAGTGCATGTGTGACAAAGACAAAAGGAGTGTGTGTGCGATAGGTATCAGCTTAAAATGAGGCGATAGTGTGTGTGTGCACGATTGAGAGGGCATGTCTCAAGAAGGGAAGAAGATACAAGGAGCGGGAGAGAAACATGTATGCAATAGTGGAAGCACGAGTGTGCGGGTGTATAAACCTATCTAGAGGCTAGTCGATAAATGTTTGTGAGAGAAATATGAGCCGGGGTGCGAAAGCGAGAGTTTTGTGAGAGAGAGAGAGAGAGACGGTAGTCGGGAAGGGGAGTGGAAGCAAGAGTTGTGTGTGTGTCTGTGAGAGAGAGAGGGGGGTTGTTTGATCGGTAAACAAATGAATAATGGCAGTCTGGGATGGAGACGAAAAGGAGACCGCAACAAATGTTGTGTCTACAGGAGAGAGAGAGAGAGAGAGAGAGAGAGAGAGTAATTTTAGTGGTATGAGTCATATGCAGAGACATATAGGGTGTGTGAGAGAATCCCGTAGAGATAAAGACAAAGTGAAAGACGAGTGGAGACTGTGTGTGTGGCGGTGAAAAAGAAAGCTTAGGTACCGAGTGATACCAGAGAACAGTAAAGATGTCAGAGATAAGGAAAACCGTGTAATGTATAATGATAGGGAGAGTGTGACACTTCTCAAGGGAGACGTCGAGAGACCATGTTTGCGAGGATAGGAGAAACATGAAGTGAGATTGCGGGTGAGCTGGAGAAAAGAGAGTGATAGCTACATGAAGGAGCATGCATGCGAGAGAGATGTGCGTGAAAGGAGTGAACATAAAAGGGATTCAAATATTTGAATTCGAGATGATGATACATGTAATCCATACTAGAACCAAAATTGATCTACCAAACATGCATACTCATATGAATTCACGCACATCTATGTTATTTAATATGTAGATATTACTGATCTATACATTTTAGTATAACATAATTTGGTTAATTTTTTTTGAATTCAACCTTAAGATTTTGAGATCATTGTATTTGTAAATCATATTATACATATAAAGGAGCAGAATTCTTTGTTGTGCTTTTGAAAGTATATATAATAAAAATGATGTATATAGAATTTAATTCCAATTGAAAATGGATCCCGCCCGAAAAAAATAGAATACAAACGGGATTGGAATTGAGTTGGCACGGTAAACGTGCACTCTGCAAAATTTGAACGAAGCGGGGAAAGTCGCAGTAACCGCCCAAAATAAAAATCCACGAGATGGAAATTACTACTACCTATCCCTGCCATGCAAAGCCTATCTGCTGGATTTCTATAGGTTTCGATAGGGGTAGGTTTGTAATTTCACCCAAACGTGATGTAACCGCCTCTCACCCGGATTCATACACGATGGGCGCCAAAACACGGTTTGTCCTCGGCCGAAATCGATTCCCTCCACAATTCAAATTCATACACGGTGGGCACCAAAAACAAACTCTTGTCGGCAAATATTCGGTGTATGCGAGATTACTGTCCTATCCCCAACCGACTAATATTGCTATGATGTAGGAAATTTGAAACGGGGGCTAAGTTTGTAAATTTCCTCCCATTTGAGACAAGCGCGCCCTGAATACATGGTTCCCCCCTTCCTCTCTACCTCCCTTTTCCTCATTCGTACTCCGTGGGCGCCAAAACACCCTCTCCACCCCACCCTCCTCCGTCAGCCGCCGTCCGCCACCCCATCCACCGCCGTCCTCCTCCACCATGCCGGAGCTAATACCCCAACGCCGTCGTCCATTACAAGAGATCGACCTCTCTCATCCACGACTTCGGACCGGGATCCTTACAACCCGTCCTCTCGCTTCATCCCCGCCGTCGTCCACCTTGTCGGTGCTGCTCCTACGACCGTCTCATCCACCGCGCCCCGCCGCCACCGTCTACCCTCCTAGATCTGCTTCCACGTCGCCGACAGCCATGACTACCGCAGCACCGTCAAATTCTCAGTAGATGCATACACGGCGCCGCACCAGAGGTGGTACTCTTTCGTATCTACTCAACTTATTTATCGCAGCAAGAAAATAGATCGCCACTGCTTTACTCTGATTTCTTGTCTTGGTTGCGAAGTTGCCTTTGTTCGTTTTGCACCTTCAGATCAGCCATGGCATGCTCAACACTATACTCCCAATGCTTATGGTTTTCCCCTTTTATATTCCACACTAGTTAAATCATAGTAGACTAAATTTCAAAATTGGGTCAGTCGATTTTTCAGAGCTCGCCGGAGTTTGCCAGTGCGAACGAAGGGGCTCGGGTGGTTGTGGGGCCTCGCCGAATGAAGAAAACTCGACGCGGGTGGGGGTTGGGGCGGGGTGGGGGTGGGGGTGGCATAGGAACACATGCGGTGGTCCGGCCGGCGGCCCGTGCGGTGTTCTGTATGGGAAGAATCAGAGACAAGGAAGAAGAAGGGTTAGGAGACGTAGGATATTCATCAAACCGCCTGAAATGGTCGAGAGACAGCTGGAAGTTGCATTCTTAATGCGCTCTGGTTCATCATGTGTGGGCACTGCGCAACCAACATTTTATTATCCAAAATCTGCTTGCTCTTCTTTACCATGTTCCTCTTCCGTTCTTCTTTAGTATGTACTCTCTCCGTTCCTAAATACAAGTCTTTGTAAAGATTCCACCATGGACTACATATGGAGCAAAATGAGTGAATCTACACTCTAAAATGTATCTGGATACATCTGTATCTGATCCATAGTGGAAATCTCTACCAAGACTTATATTTTGGAATGGAGGGAGTATGATAATAGTACAGTATGTTCCTTGTACTAAAGATGAGCAGGGACATTTGCAGTGTAGAGGTCTATACGATCAGTTGTGATGGACACTTTGAGCCTCTTTGATTCGTAGGATTTTGTAAACATATGAATAGGATTTGTAGTGACCTGCCCACTTGAATCCTATAAGAATAGCAAAGAAATGCGGGGAGCTGTGTCGCCTTTGAGAGTTACACTGATATTAACAGTACCGCACCTTTAGTTGAAGAGAACTGGTATCCGAAGCCTTTCTAGCCGTACCGGTAGTACTAGCACATATATTCCAGCAAGTTCCACTTTGCTGATTTTACTCTGATGCTTATGGTTTCCCCATTATATCTACGGTATGATCTGTGTAGCTGCTTTGTGTCACACTAGCAGCAGTCCACTCTTGAAGCTAAACACTGCAATGACTTAAAAAATTGGCACCAAGGCATTGACTGCCATTCTGGATGCAATGAAACTCATACGCTCCCCACCTGTTGATTCTTGTTCAGAATATGATCCTAATGACTATTCTAACCTCGAGGAGTCAAAGGCAGATGGCCTGTCCTGTTCACCCATCAAGGTGCCTGTTCAAATTTGGCAAGGTTTTATTGATTGCACGTATCTTGCATATGTTGTCTTGCATTTCTTCTACTTTGTTGCACCGCCATCTGCTTAGTTTACTCATCATATATGTTGACATGCCATGTCCATCCATTATCAATACATATTCCATCTGTCGTCATACCATGTTTTTTCGCTCAAATGTTGTTCTTGTGCATCAGACATCAAAAAGGAAGAGGGTGATTGCCAAACCTGAAGGAGCACCAGCAAAGTCCTTGAAAAACATGGTGGTGCTGGAGAAATCAGACAACACCCCACTTATATTGGTTGTACAACCAGGGACACAAAACATAGGACCGACTCCAGCAGACTGTACCCATACTTCACTGGCCACACTACTAGCCCCACCACTCAGGACCTGCACTCCAGCAAAAGGTATACCGGTTGCATTTGCCATAGCACAAGCCGTACCATAGAAAAATCCCACTCCAGCAAAAAGTACAGCAAGTCCACCGGCTGAAGACCTATCCCAACTGCAGAGACAGCCAATTCCTGCAGATTGGAACCCCATTCCATTTATTCCCAGTTTAAAAGACAATGCTTTCGATGTTGTTAGGGACTACGTGCATATATTCCCATCATGGGAAGATTATAGTGAAGACAGACACCATTTTCACATCTTCCTGTCCAACTTACGTGTAAGTGCTATTATTCATGGTTATTATTTTCCTTTTTTGTGCTGATTGAACACATCAATGATTTACATTACATTGTTGTAACTAGGCGAGGGTCAATCTGGATAGTCATGACGAGCAAATCTTGCTTGTGCTTTTCAAGGAAGCATTGCAGCAGTATCGGTGTTACCTAAGGAAATCACACTTTGATGGCAAGTCTATAAACAAATTTCCGATGAAGTCTCCTGTGCTAAATTTAGAAGACAACGAATGGAAAAACCTTGTTATGCACTGGTCTCGTTCCCAGGATGAGGTATTGTCTATGAAATCACATGACAATTTGAACTTCTACTTTTCCGCATGTGCCTTGCGGATCTTTTTTGCAAGAAATCTGCTCGAAGAAGAATTCTGGTTTGAAAAGAACGACAGGATATTGCAAATATGTTGCCCACTACTTTGCTCTTGTTAGTACCTGTTGTCCTGTATCACTATACTTGCATACATACCTGGTTCATTATGTGACAGCAGTATGCATGATAGCTTGCTTATCAATTGTTCGCTCCAAATTATCTGATATGTATGAATGGTTACATTAGTGTAGAATATATCCAATGCCAATGAATTTTTTAGCTCTGCATTGTTCTTGTAAGTACATGTTGTCCTTTATCAGTGTACTTATATTGACTGGTAGTTGTTCATGTACCATCACTCAGCAGCTTATTTTCCTCTGCCGTCCACTTTCTACACACCAGATCTATATCTCTTACCATAAGGTTGGTACCGAAGTAGTTTAGCTGTGCACTACTCTTGGCTGTACCTTTTGCCTGTATCGCTGCACTTACATTTATAGCTACTTGGTTATGTAGCATCACACTTCATCTTATCTTAAATATTCTCCATTTTTTGTATATTATCACATCTATATTTACTCTTAACAAAATGTAGAATAAAGGCAATGCTTATGAAGAAGATTCTGTGGTAAACTTCTTGAATTGCCCCCCCCCATCAGCATGGACAAGGGCTTTATAGAGCCTATCTTCACCAATAATGTAAGTTTGTCCTTCTCAAGCCTTCAAACTTTGTTGTGTATGTTTTGTTAGGCATGACTGCAACAACTGTTTATTTTTGGTGTTTGCATCAAATTGCATGTTTAAAGTTTATTATGTAGGTCATAAACAAAAGTTTGCCCTTCTCAATTTAAGTTTTCAGTTGTACAACCAAGTTCCTTCTTTATACCATGTAAATTAAACTATACAGAGCAAGTGATCTTCTTTTGCACTGCATGTATGCTTCTATTCTTCATCCGTAATCCAGTGGTGTGGTGAACCTACCCACTACAGCACAATGTCATATTTTGCAATGTCTTAACTATGAACAATGTCATATCATTCTACTATTATTTAAACCATCTCTTTATTTGCCAATCTAAAATGGGATAAATTGACAGCACACTAACTATTGATACTTATGAGTTCTTGATCTGTAATCCAGTGGTGTCGTGAAGCTGCCAACTCCTTCACAATGTCATTTCCTGCCATGTCTTGACCTGAACTATACCATATTGTAATAATGCAATTTTAAAATGTGTCACTTTTTTCGTCAGTAAGAAATGTGATGAATTGTCAGCACTGATACTTTTATGTGCAAAACCTGTCATATGTTTGCTTGTTTATCTTTCAGAGTGAGGAAGATATAAGTGTTGAACAAGCGTAGTCTCATTAGCTTGCTCGGCTGCTTGCGCTGTAGCCCCCCAGCAGGGCTAACCTTTCTTGAACTCTATTAAAGTGCTGTCGGGTTTGTATATTATTTTGTCGGCATGTTTATTTTGCACTGGTGGCGATCTTTGATGCCTAGTGTATGTAATCTGCTGTCTGCTTATGCTTTATTATCATAGTGGCGAACTTTGATGCCCAGTGGATGTAATATGTCATAATTTATTTATTGTATAGTCTAGGTTTTTCTTATTCACGATGCTGCAGTTATTTTACTGTAATATATATCCTGTCTTCGCAGTAAACCGGCCAAACCGTAAAATTACGGTACATAATCGGGCCATCATGCAATCACGATGTATGATCCGCATCATGGGCCCCATCATCTTGGTCCATTAAAAGGCCAAAAGTAAACTGGCCCACTAGTAGATTCGGGCCTTTAATAGGCCGAGTAACCCCCGGCCCTCTTTTCACAAGAAAACTCAATGGGCTTTTAGGAGGCTGAGAAGTAGGTTGGGCCTGAAACGTGCGAACAGCTCACGGGCCGACGGCAGCCCGAAATGAACCCCGACCCATGATTGTGCGAATCAAATCACGGGGTTTTAACAGGCCAAAATTGTCTCGGTCCTTGTCTGGCCCAGTCAGATATCGGCTGCGAGCAGGCCGGATGAAAACCGGGTCGTAGTTAGGCCCAACTATATGACGGGCTTTTAACAGGCCGAAATTAATATAGGGCCGAAATGTTAAACGGGCCCTTAAAAGGCGGAAACTAATATCAGGCCGAATTACTAAATGGGCCTTTAGCAAGTGGGCCCAAAAGCATAGCATCTAGTTGACGGGCCGAATCTGATATGGGCCATAATTTAGCCCAAAGCCTCTTAAAGGGCCGAACCTGATCTGGGCCGTAATTTGGCCCAGAACGTGGTAGGCTTTTAACGGGCCGGATCTCATATGGGCCATTATTAGGCCCAGAACATGGCAGGCCATTAATGGACCGGATCAAATATGGGCCGGCATTTGGCCCAAAACATGGCAGCCAGTTAATGGGTCGGCCTACTAGGGTCCCCAAAATCTTGTGGGCATACAGTTGGGCCGGCCCATTAATGTCGGTGAAATCTCGTGGGCCTTTAGCTGGGCCGGCCCGTTATGATCCGCAAGAATCTTGTGGGCCTTTACCTAGGCGGCCCATTATGGCACACAAAAATCTTGTGGGCCTTTACCTGAGCCGACCCATAATGGCCCGCAAAATCTTGTGGGCCTTTAGCTGGGCCGGCCCATAATGGTCCGCAAAATCTCGTGGGCCTTTAGCTAGGCAGACCCATTATGGTCCGCAAAATCTTGTGGGTCTTTAGTTGGGCTGGCCCATTTAAACTTGATGGGCCGGTCCACGTGTCAACATATCATAGGCGCGTCTCGCCCATTGGATGAGTGACACATGTGCCAATGCGGAGCTGACATGTGTCTACTCCAGCCAATGATGATTTTACATGTGGAAAATCTCCATTGGTCGGGGCTGTTAACGGGTTATCGGATCCAAAACCCAACCTGATAGCTTAATGGTGTTCCGTTACGGTGGATGCCACGTGTCGGTCACCCTTGACGAAAGCACTTCTATGACGCACGATTTATCGTCATGGAAGTGGACACTTCTGTGATGATAATTTTGGTAATGTCATGGAACACTTCTACGACAGCACATGTATGACTATCTCGATTCTGTCTTAGAATCGTCATGGATGTACATGCATGACAAAAAACGTGATACTGTGACAAACACATATCATCACAGAAGTGTATTTTTTTGTAGTGCAAGTTCCAGAGACAACCCGGTGATCGCTTTCCCACAGGGCGACGAGGGGAGGATCGCCGGGTAGGATTATGCTATGTGATGATACTTGGTGAACTTACCATCTACTCTCTTCTACATGCTCCAAGATGGAGGCTGCTAGAAGCTTAGTCTTCGATAGGACTAGCTATCCCCCTCTTATTATGCCATTCTGCAGTTCAGTCCACCGAAATTCCCCTTTACACACATACCCATGCATATGTAGTGTAGATCCTTGCTTGCGAGTACTATCGATGAGTACTCACGATTGCTTTGATCCCTCTTCCCCCCCCCCTTCTATTCTTCTCGTACGTTGCAACCAGATGTTGGAGCCCAGGAGCTAAACGCCACCGTGGACGATGACCGCTACTACACCGAGGGTGCCTACTACTGTTCAGGCCGCCGACGACCAAGAGTAGTTTAGGAGGATCCCAGACAGGAGGCTTGCGCCTCTTTTGCTCTGTATCCCAGTTTGTGCTAGCCATCTTATCGCACCTTGTTTAACTTATGTCTGTACTCAGATATTGTTGCTTCCGCTGACTCGTTTATGTTCGAGCACTTGTATTTGAGCCCTCGAGGCCCCTGGCTTGTAATATTATGCTTGTATGAATTATTTTACTTTTAGAGTTGTGTTCTGATATCTTCCCGTGAGTCCCTGATCTTGATCGTACACATTTGCGTGCATGATTAGTGTATGATTGAATCGGGGGCGTCACAGAAGCCTTGCAAGCAATGTGACTCACGAGTTAGTTGCGGGATGATGCATTACAGAACAAGTAAAGAGACTTGTCGGTAACAAGATTGAACTAGGTATGAAGATACCGATGTTCGAATCCCGGGCAAGTAACATACCGATGACAAATGGAATAACGTATGTTGTCATTATGATTCGACCAATAAAGATCTTTGTAGAATATGTAGGAGCCAATATGGGCATCTAGGTTCCGCTATTAGTAATTGACCGAAGAGGTGTCTCGGTCATGTCTACATAGTTCTCGAACCCGCAGGGTCGCACGCTTAACGTTCGTTGACGCTAGAGTAGTACTGGGATATTTGATGAGTGGTAACCAAATGTTGTTCGGAGTCCCGGATGAGATCCGGGACGTCACGAGAAGTCTCGGAATGGTCGGGAGGTAAAGATTTGTATATAGGAAGTCATATTTTGGGTTCCGGAAAAAGGTGTAGATTTTCGGTATTGTACCGGGAAGCTTCCAAAAGGTTCCAGAAAAAGGTGCAGTTTTTTTGGGTATTGTACCGGGAAGCTTCCAGAAGTTTCCAGAGGATTCCGGAGGGGTCAGGAAGTCCACACGTTGGTTCACCACGACCCAAGGGCTGGCATGGGTTGTAGGGAGGTACCCTGGCCATATTGGGATAGGCGCACCAAGTCCTCAAAAGCCCATGTGGCTAGGGAACGCAAATAAGGAAGGAGTCTTGCTACCTCCTGAGCATGCGTTGGTTTTCCCTTGAAGAGGAAAGGGTGATGCAGCAAAGTAGCGTAAGTTTTTCCCTTAGTTTTGAGAACCAAGGTATCAATCCAGTAGGAGACAACTGTTGGGGAACGTAGTAATTTCAAAAAAATTCCTACGCACACGCAAGATCATGGTGATGCATAGCAACGAGAGGGAAGAGTGTTGTCCACGTACCCTCGTAGACCGAAAGCGGAAGCGTTAGAACAACGTGGTTGATGTAGTCGTACGTCTTCACGGCCCGACCGATCAAGCACTGAAACTACGGAACCTCCGGGTTCTAGCACACGTTCAGCTCGATGACGTCTCTCGAACTCCAATCCAGCCGAGTGTCGAGGAGAGTTCCGTCAGCACAACGGCGTGGTGACGATCTTGATGTTCTACCATCGCAGGGCTTCGCCTAAGCACCGCTACAACATTATCGAGGAGGACTATGGTGGAGGGGGGCACCGCACACGGCTAAGATATCAAGAGATCAATTGTTGTGTCTATGGGGTGCCCCCTCCCCCGTATATAAAGGAATGGAGGAGGGGGCCTGCCAAGGACAGGCGCGCCAAGGGGGAGTCCTACTCCCACTAGGAGTAGGACTCCTCCTATTTCCTAGTAGGAGTAAGAGAGGGGGAAGGAAAGGGAGAGGAGGAGAAGGAAAGAGGGGGGCCGGCCCCCTTGCCCTAAACCAATTCGGTTTGGGCCTTGGGGGGCGCGCCCCACACTCCCCTTGCTGCCCTCTATTTCCACTAAGGCCCATGTAGGCCCAATAAGCCCCCGGGGGGTTCCGGTAACCTCCCGGTACTCCGGTAAAATCCCGATTTCACCCGGAACACTTCCGACATCCAAATATAGGCTTCCAATATATCAATCTTCATGTATCGACCATTTCGAGACTCCTCGTCATGTACGTAATCACATACGGGACTCCGAACAACCTTCGGTACATCAAAACTCATAAATTCGTAATATAACTGTCATCGAAACCTTAAGCATGCGGACCCTACGGTTTGAGAACTATGTAGACATGTCCGAGACACATTTCTGGTCAATAACCAATAGCGGAACCTGGATGCTCATATTTGCTCCTACATATTCTATGAAGATCTTTATCAGTCAAACCTCAAAACAAAATATGTTGTTCCCTTTGTCATCGGTATGTTACTTGCCCGAGATTCGATCGTCGGTATCTCAATACCTAGTTCAATCTCGTTATCGACAAGTCTCTTTACTCGTTACGTAATGTATCATTCCATAACTAACTCATTAGCTACATTACTTGCAAGGCTTATAGTGATGTTCATTACCGAGAGGGCCCCGAGATACCTCTCCGACAGTCGGAGTGACAAATCCTAATCTTGAGATACGCCAACCCAACATGTACCTTTGGAGACACCTGTTGTAATGCCCCGGATACAACTTTCCATATTCATAACTCCAACTCTTGCCTTTTCCGGAGATGCGATATGTTATTTCCTCCGTGGTTGGGTTTTGTCTGTTGTTTTGCATTTTGTTCTTGTTATGCATCTCATCTCATAGCATCATGCGCATTGCATCGGCATCGTTTTCATAAAACTTGCACCCGTTGATAGTTGCCGCTTCTTCCTCGTCTCTGTTGACCTTTCTCAAGACCGACCATTCGTTTGTTGTCCGGTCACCTAACCTCTCTTGCCAACTCGCACGCGCCCGCGGCGCCTCCGAAATATTATTTTATAAGTGGCTTAAAAATGTTCTCGGAATGGGATGCAACTTGGTGTGCGATCTTAATATAGTGTAGATAGAGCGCCTGTCAAGTTTCGTCACATTCGGAGCTCGTTTGATAGCCCAACCGTTAATTATATAGCGGCACCGTTGCCGGTATTTACGTCGGACGTTTTCGGTCTCCGAAAACAGTTGCCGGGCTGCATTTCTCTTCTCTCATCTCAGCCCAACTACTCTTCACAGGCCACTATCTAGTCACCTAGACCCTCTCCGCTCCGGAGCCATCCGATTGCGATCGAACGGTTCGAAAACGGAGCAAATCCCCCTAACCCTAGACCACTGCCTATTTAAACACCCCCCACATGCCATTTTGGCCTTCTCCTCCCTCCTCCTCGAAATATGTGCCCCCCAATCATCAGCCAGCCGCCTCCCACCTCCTCTCCTTGAAATCCGTGCCTAGCCAGCACGCCGCCGCCATGGCCGCCCCTGAGCTCCGTCCGCGCCGTCGTTGCCCAGATCCGGCGCCGGCCAGCCGGATCCGCCCCATCTCCACCTCGTCGGCCGTCCCTGCAGCCGCTGCCGCTTGAGTCCGTCCGTGGACATCGCCCCCTGCATCCTCTGCTTCGAGCAGGAGGACGACGAGCGCTCGACCCAGCCCCGTTGACCGCGTCCGCTCCACGCGCAGGCCCAGCTCCCTTCGCCCGCAAAGGCCTCTGCAGTTGTCGCTTAGGCCACAGCCCGCATCAGGCCCAATGTGAGCAGCCCCCCTCCAGTCCCTCTCCGGTACACATTCGGGCCAGTCAGATTCGGCCCATGTCATATTTTTTCCCGTTCTGTGAATTTTCCTATTATCCAGAAAACTGCAGATTTACAGATTGACCCCTCATGTTCATGCATTTAATAACTCATGAACCGTGCATCGTATTAAAATGGTTTAAACAGGTAAATTGCTTAGAATTTTGTGAAGATTAATAATATGCCATTTTCATCCATGTTTAAAATGTTTAAATTGTTGTTTGATTAAATTTGCTTAAATCACATGCTAAAATGATTTATTTCATAACTAAATAACCGTAGCTCGGAATTAAATGTTCTTTATATGTAAATGGGGTGGAAAAATGCATAGATTAACATGTTGCACTTAGTTTTCCTGTTTATCAACTATAAAATATGGTTTAGGGCAGAACAGTACCAAATCTAAAATATGGACATGAGGATTTTTCGGAATTGTTGTTTGTAACTTCCGGCCTTATTTAAACTTGCCTAGATATGTAGTTTTCTTGTGCTTCACCCCTTGCCATGTTTAATAACATTTAATGTTGTTGGGTACATAACCGAGATCAAACTAAATAATTGCATGTGGTGTTTTGTCAATATGCAACTCGTTGCATATTGAGCTCCACTTAACTTATAGTATTGTTTGTTGCACTTTGCCATGCCATGCCTTTTAAACCGGACATGCATCATACTTGTTTGTGCATCATACTTGTTTGTCTTCTTCATGGACTTGTTCTTCTTCCTAGCTGGATTTCAGGCAAGATGGCCGCTACCTTGGATCTCATTACTATCATTGCTATGCTAGTTTCTTTGTTCTATCGCTTTGCCGCGCTACCTATCTCTTGTTGCTCAAGCCTCACCAATTGCCATGGCAGCCTCTAACCTTTTTCATCCTTCCTAGTGAACCATTGCTTGGCTATGTTACCGCTTTTGCTCAGCCCCTCTTATAGCGTTGTTAGTTGCAGGTGAAGTTGAAGATTGCTCCATGATGGACAGGATTATGTTGGGGTATCACAATATCTCTTATATTATTAATGCATCTATATACTTGGTAAAGGGTGGAAGACTCGGCCTTATGCCTGGTGTTTTGTTCCACTCTTGCCGCCCTAGTTTCCGTCATACCGGTGTTATGTTCCCGGATTTTGCGTTCCTTATGCGGTTGGGTGATTTATGGGACCCCCTTGACAGTTTGCTTTGAATAAAACTCCTCCAGCAAGGCCCAACCTTGGTTTTACCATTTGCCTCACCACCACCTATCCCTTTTCTCTTGGGTCGGCCAACCCGAGGGTCATCTTTATTTTAGCCCCCCCGGGCCAGTGCTTGTCTAAGTGTTGGTCCGAACCGAGCGATGTCCGGCGCCCCCTGGGCAACCAGGGTCTATGCCAACCCGACGTCTTGCTCATCCGGTGTGCCCTGAGAACGAGATATGTGCAGCTCCTATCGGGATTTGTCGGTGCATCGGGCGGCTTTGCTGGTCTTGTTTTACCATTGTCGAAATGTCTTGTAAACCGGGATTCCGAGTCTGATCGGGTCTTCCTAGGAGAAGGTATATCCTTCGTTGATCGCCAGAGCTTATCATGGGCTAAGTTGGGACACCCCTGCAGGGTATAATCTTTCGAAAGCCGTGCCTGCGGTTATAGGCAGATGGGAATTTGTTAATGTCCGGTTGTAGATAACTTGACACCAGATCCGAATTAAAACGCATCAACCGCGTGTGTAGCCGTGATGGTCTCTTTTCAGCAGAGTCCGGGAAGTGAACACGGTTTTGGGTTATGTTTGACGTAAGTAGGAGTTCAGGATCACTTCTTGATCATTGCTAGCTTCACGACCGTTCCGCTTGCTCTCTTCTCGCTCTTATTTGCGTACGTTAGCCACCATATATGCTTAGTCGCTGCTACAACCTCACCACTTTACCCCTTCCTTTCCCTTTAAGCTTTGCTAGTCTTGATACCCATGGTAATGGGATTGCTGAGTCCTCGTGG
Organism: Triticum dicoccoides; assembly: GCF_002162155.2. NCBI lineage: Eukaryota > Viridiplantae > Streptophyta > Magnoliopsida > Poales > Poaceae > Triticum > Triticum dicoccoides. Next base: position 151,748,794 of record NC_041381.1, read on the forward strand.
CTCACAGATTACTACAACAACAGTTGCAGGTACAGGTTTTGCGATGATCATGACGCGAGCGTGATGTTTGCTTGTTTTGGAGTTCTCCTTCTGCTTCTTCTTTGATCAGGGGATAGGTTCCAGGTCGGCAGCCTGGGCTAGCAGGGTGGATGTCATTTGAGTTTCTGTTTGTGTTTCATCCATAGTCGGATGGTGCTCTTATGTAAGATGATGTTGTATTGGTGTGGCATTGTATGCCTTATGATTGTATCCCCATCTATTATGTAATGTTGATGTAATGATATCCACCTTGCAAAAGCGTTTCAATATGCGGTTCTATCCTTGGTGGGACCTTCGAGTCTCTTTAGGATAGTATCGCATATTGGGCGTGACACCTCTAGAGCTCCTTTATAATCACCCAGTTACGCTGAGACGTTGGTAGCACACAAAGTGTTCCTCTGTGTCACATCCCTAGTTCAGGCCTTGCTTGTCTTTGCATTAGTATCCATGCATCATGTTTAAATTTAAAGAAACTTGAAATGGGGATTGTTTAAACCCTAGCACCAAATGAATGCAAATAGGCTCAAATAAAATCATTTTCAATGAACCCAAAATGCCTTTGAAAATGTTCATGATTTCTGATAAAGGTGAAAACCTCTGCCAAAAATTATGAACATATTTCTAGGTTATTCCTGGATTCTTGAATTAAATCATAAAATATTTGCATTTGGGCATTTAAATGCTAATAAATAGTTTAAATGCTCAAATAATCATAAACTAAAATGTTTGCTGTTGGTTATATTTCAAACAGTGGCATTGATCAGTTTCATGATTTTTGGGTTTGGTCTAATATTTTTAATAAAGTCACAAAGTTGCAGAATAATAGAAAACAGAAATTAAAATAGAGAAACAAAAGAGAGAGAGAGCAAACTCACCTGGACTTACCTGCAGCCCACCTGGCCCAGCACTGTAGCAGCCCAGCCAGCCCACCTGGCAGCCCACTAGCCGGCCCAGCACTGCGCTGGCCCGTGCCAGCCACCTGCTTCCTCTCGCCAGGCAGGAAGAGAGGAGCGCGCCGGCGCGCGCGCGGGCGCCACGCCACCTCCCTGCTTGCCTGCCTCACCGAGGCGCCTCGAGGCCCTTCCGACGCCACG